>NC_054535.1:27849418-28059418 GCF_017654505.1 Polyodon spathula | reverse complement strand
TATATACACAAATATATATATATAAATATATATAATATATATATATATATATATATATATATATATATATATATATTAGATATAATATATAATATATCTGTAATCCCAGTAGATTTCCGACTAATTTAGAACAACCTACTTTGAGAGTAAACTGGATGAAATATATCGATTTAAATCATTTGTCTCATTTACTACCTACTTTATATAGTTTATCAAGGAAAATACATGAAAAATATGTTTTAAAAACCTTTTATTAACACAAACATCTTAAACTCTTACAATTTATAAACTAAAACTGTTAGAGCTGTATTCTGATCACAGCACAAATGTGAGTGCAAACGCGAATGGCGCTTGCCCCGGAGTCTGTGGCGCATAAATGTAGCGACAGGACCGGCGTCAGGGGGTCGCGATGGATGCGACTGCACCCGGGCGAAGACTCTGTTGGGGCGCATAGCAAAGATATCCTATAATGTCTTTCCCCATACCTTTTTTTTCATTATTGAAAAACAACCTGTTCTCCCGGTGGTTCAAAAACAAACCGTGGCACAGTTGTCAAAACACACATCAAAGTAGGTGAGACTCAGCGTGAAACTAATGATTAAAAAAAACAAAAAAAAAACAGACAGTTCCATTTATATAGAAGGTATATAATCACAAATACTTAAAAAAATAAACACATAGACCTATCAGCCAACTTTAATTCTCTGTGCGAACTCCTGTATCACAACCCCTTTTTCCATAATGGACTTACCTAGTGTAAAACAAACAAACAAACAAAAAAAAAAATAGCGCGGTGCAAGTAGCGAACATTTCCACAATTGTGGTAGTAAGTACATAACGTATGGTATATCGAATATACCATCAGAACACAAATCGATTGTTAAAAACAAAACGAGCAGAAGACACCTAAAAATTTCCCCAAAAGAAGCAGAAAATGGTTTAAAAAAAAAAAAAAAAAAAAAAAAAAAAAAGCGTACAGTAAATGGTATAAAAGTGGGCCGACAACAGGAGATGAAAGTCTAGTGCTGCAGCTAGGGTTGCCACCTGGCCCCATAATTCTGAAACACTGGATTTTGAAGTTGCCATTAAACTGAAGGAAATCAACACGTGAATTGAGCCCAAAACCTTTGCTAAATTGATTCTGGTGATTAATTATCTTGAGGCAGCATGACAATACAATAATAGCTTTTAACAAATGAAATAAATAAGTATATCATTATTTATTTTAGTAATAGTTTAAAAAATATATATTTTAAAGTTTCTTTATAGTTTCTAATAGTACCACCTCCCACTGAAATCATTAGTACTGAGCAGCTGTTCACTATTCCTGACACCAGACAGCGTGAACACTGGATCAGTGTTGTTATTTAATTTCCTATCCAGTTTTAAATAACTTTAGCATAACTGAGGCAGAAGTGTTAAAGGGACTAGGAGCTCTTAAAATAAACAAATCCCCTGGGCCGGATGAGATCCTCCCAGTAGTACTCAAAGAAATGAAAGAAGTAATTTACAAACCGCTAACCAAGATCATGCAGCAGTCTCTTGACACAGGGGTGGTACCGACAGACTGGAAAATTGCAAACGTAATACCGATCCACAAAAAGGGAAACAAAACTGAACCAGGTAACTACAGACCAGTAAGCCTGACTTCTATTATATGCAAACTTATGGAAACTATAATAAGAGCCAAAATGGAAAATTACCTATATGGTAACAGGGTACTGGGAGACAGTCAACATGGTTTTAGGAAAGGGAGATCGTGCCTAACTAACTTGCTTGATTTTTTTGAGGATGCAACATCGATAATGGATAATTGCAAAGCATATGACATGGTTTATTTAGATTTCCAGAAAGCTTTTGACAAAGTCCCGCACAAAAGATTAATTCTCAAACTGAACGCAGTTGGGATTCAAGGAAACACATGTACATGGATTAGGGAGTGGTTAACATGTAGAAAACAGAAAGTACTGATTAGAAAACAGGAAAAACCTCAGAATGGAGTGTGGTAACCAGCGGTGTACCACAGGGATCAGTATTAGGTCCTCTGCTATTCCTAATCTACATTAATGATTTAGATTCTGGTATAGTAAGCAAACTTGTTAAATTTGCAGACGACACAAAAGTAGGAGGAGTGGCAAACACTGTTGCAGCAGCAAAGGTCATTCAAAATGATCTAGACAAGATTCAGAACTGGGCAGACACATGGCAAATGACATTTAATAGAGAAAAGTGTAAGGTACTGCACGCAGGAAATAAAAATGTACATTATAAATATCATATGGGAGATATTGAAATTGGAGAAGGAATCTATGAAAAAGACCTAGGAGTTTTTGTTGACTCAGAAATGTCTTCATCTAGGCAATGTGGGGAAGCTATAAAAAAGGCTAACAAGATACTCGGATACATTGTGAAAAGTGTTGAATTTAAATCAAGGGAAGTAATGTTAAAACTGTACAATGCACTTGTAAGACCTCATCTTGAATATTGTGTGCAGTTCTGGTCACCTCGCTATAAAAAAGATATTGCTGCTCTAGAAAGAGTGCAAAGAAGAGCGACCAGAATTATTCCGGGCTTAAAAGGCATGTCATATGCAGACAGGCTAAAAGAATTGAATCTGTTCAGTCTTGAACAAAGAAGACTACGTGGCGACCTAATTCAAGCATTCAAAATTCTAAAAGGTATTGACAGTGTCGACGCAAGGGACTTTTTCAGCCTGAAAAAAGAAACAAGGACCAGGGGTCACAAATGGAGTTTAGAAAAAGGGGCATTCAGAACAGAAAATAGGAGACACTTTTTTACACAGAGAATTGTGAGGGTCTGGAATCAACTCCCCAGTAATGTTGTTGAAGCTGACACCCTGGGATCCTTCAAGAAGCTGCTTGATGAGATTTTGGGATCAATAAGCTACTAACAACCAATCGAGCAAGATGGGCCGAATGGCCTCCTCTCGTTTGTAAACTTTCTTATGTTCTTATGTTCTTAATTGGGAGAGTCAATGTAAATTAGGACTATATATTACTAATTAATAGGATATAAATGGCATCTTTTAAATATTGAGAACTGAAATATCGTTTTGTACAAAATAAAAATAAATCTCTCGAATAAACCTACACACATGTTTATTCAAGATGCTTTTTTTTATTTTGTAAGATTTGTATTATCACAATGATTCGGATAATTAAGAAGCAGTATAAATTAAGCAAGTGCTTAGTGCTCAATTCACGTGTTTATTGCTTTCAGTTTAAGGGCAACTTAAAAACCATGTCCCGTCCCAAAGTGTTCTGGAATTATGGGGCCAAGTGGCAACCCTAGCTGCAGCTGAACTGCCAACCTCCTCCTAGCATGAAAAAATAAACGAGTTGAACCACAGGAAAGATATTAATCAGAGACCTCGGATTGGAAATATACAATAACAGCAAATACAAGGTACTGAATCATGTATTGTAAACCCAGTACCCAGTCAGTCAGTCGCCTTTATGTGATTTTTATGATCCCGCTACTTGGCCTGACTTTTGTACCAAAGAGCTAAGAGTTGAAATCATGAAACATAAACCTGTGCAGCTAAATAAACTGACGTTGCACTCTCCAACAATCACACATGATTTGTACTCACTTTTGGAACAAAACTTCAGTTAGATTAATTTTAGGTTGAGAGTTTTTTTTTTTGGGGGGGGGGGGGGGGGGGGGGGGGGGGGGGGGGGGGGGGGGGGGTTCTACTTCACACTCTTGCACTAGGGACCAGTAGCACCGGCCCTGTGGAGCGAAGATTGAAATTTTTTTTAAAAATTCCTGCACTGAAATTGTATTCCGAATACACGTCTTGGCCCGTTATATCACACGTGCCCCATCATTAACATACTCACCAAAGCAATTCCGATGACAGTGCAGTGGTGTCCCAAATAGACAACTGAGTGCTGTGTTAAGACCCGCTGAAACCAGGTTTATTTAGTGGTGTAATCAGGGCCTTCAACAATTGAACAAACCATTAAAAGCAAAATTGTCCTAACAACTGCATGTGTTTGGACTGACACAGAAAGAGGAAATCACAGAAAGAAAAGTAAAAGACTGGGATAAGTGAGGGGGATTTTTCTCCGGCGTACTCCATCGCTAAATTCTTGTAGCTCACATATTGTAGCATTTAGAGGATGTCACAATGATAAATAATTTGCTTTAAGTATTCATTTAAGATTGAGTAATTTAGTTTGATATGTAAGTATTGTGATCAAATGACCACTCACACACATTTGTTGCCCCTTTAAATGCAAGACCCAGGACACAGAAATGGAATTTCAAAAGCGCTGGCGCGCTATTTTTAATAAACACACAAAAACAAAATAAACACCTAGCAAACAAATAAACACACACACACACACACACACACACTTAGGTTCTTCACACAGCAGCCCTGAACAGACTGGCTGATTCCCTTAAATACCCTGCACCTGTCTCTAATTTACAATGATCTATAATATATACCAGAGACCCATTACATTCGTTAGTAGCTGGTGATTGAGGCATTTTTATTGCACATCTATTGAACTGCATTAGAGCTTCCTGTTTTCTTTGTAGAATGCTAATTGGTTATTGTTTTTTTAGGATATATATTTTTTTAATTGTGTCAAATCACTTTAGACCATTTAGAGAGTTGCTGTATTCTATCTGATTGTGTACACATGTGTCACATATCAAACAGTCCTTTGACTAACATCACAATGGGCTATTGCCTTCACAATATTGATAATGGGGTGAATGATGCATTTAGCAGTGCTTTTCAAAGTAGTAGTGATGCTCCAAATAATTGTAGTTGTTTTTCAAGGGTATTAAATTAAGCCTATGAATATATACAATACATAGCTTTTTTATGTTATTTGTATAGTACCATTCAGAAAAATCTTTTTTTTTCCAATTTCTGTTTTGCTCCCTGAGAATGTGAATTGACATGCGCCAGTTGTAGTAAAGCACATGGCTGTTTGTCTCTCAGAGATGTGTAGTGCCATGCAGGCAGGTTTCTAGGGAGAGTGTGGAGCTTGTGTCCCTACAGCTGAAACTACCTTTGGGAAATGCAAACAAACTGGTCTTCTTTTTAATGAAATAGAGGGCACAGGAGGATAAACAATGGAGTGTACTGAGGGGTGTTCTGGTAAAACTTGAAATCCCACTATTTCAGATTCACATAACGTTGCTTCATGTTTTTAACAGGCTGTTAACAGGTTTAGTCCTTAATATTTCATTCTTGCTTTGAGCTTGCCTGGAGATGCTGTATACCTGCAATTAACTGCCTCATTATTCCATTTAAACCATTTGTCAATATGACCTTTCAACTGCTAGCCCCACCTACTCTACAGAGAGAGAGAGAGAGAGAGAGAGAGAGAGAGAGAGAGAGAGAGAGAGAGAGAGAGAGAGAGAGAGAGTTGGCAGGGCTGATAAAGTTGAAAAGTTACTTGTTTTCTATCGCAAAGATTTCTTTTTGTCTCTTGAGACATATAGCTAAGCTGAAGGCCACGCCGTGGCAAGGTGACGCTGAGACATTGCTTATGAATCCTTGTGGGTTGTATAGTCCTTGTTTACTGGAATATGTTGCAGCTAGTTCACAAACTGTAATATAGGAGGTTACAGTCTTATTTACTGTTGTCACACAACACCTCTAAGAGAATAGGGTTGTGCATGCCACCTGCAGTTCAAAAACACATTTTCACCAAATCATGCTTCAGAACAGCTGTAAAAACCAACCAGTAACATTCGATACAAACATAGTCCAGATTTCAAAGGAAGAAAAACAATTTCAAGTAACTACTGCAACATTAAAAAAAAAAAGAAAAGAACTTTGAGTGATATACCGTACAAATTGAATTAATTTAACTTAATGTAAAATAATGCTGATCTTTTTCACCTGTGAGCATGTTACAATACCTCCTATAAAAGAGGTTGACTTATTCTTGCTAGGAAAACTATAGCAATCAAACATTTAAAAGCAGTGTACAGCAGTTAGACTACTTTCAGAATGTAATATTTTTTGTCAGAGAAAGCCAGTGTAGTGTTTTAAAGTTATTCGATGCATGCTTAATGCAGATGCTTGAAACAGGTGAAGCTTGAAAGTAACTGGCCCAAAAGGAAGCCACTGCAGATAGTTGTCTTTATTATTTATAAAGAGCATATTTTTGTAAATTGAAATTTGAAAAATAATAAATAAATAAAAAGGTTTTAAAGAAAAAGCAACCCATTTTCAACATCACTTACTATTAGTCCTTCTTTTATTTTTTTTATAAGAAAATGTATCATGCAAGGCAAGCAGAATTCTTCATGCTTCTAAATTTGAAAAAACAGAAGATGATTACATTGTAAAGAGTCACTAACCACTGATTTCACATCTATGATTAGCTAACATTATTAGTGCCCCATATGGCAAGCCGTTTTAACATTTAATCCTCTATTGCTGATATCAGCAATTTTAATACGGATATCAGTAATGTATTGCTGATATCAGCAATTCTATTTTTGATATCAACAATTCTCAGTTATTTTTTTATATCAAAAATTAGAATTGTTGATATCGGAAATACAATTGTGGATATGAAAAAATGAATTGTTGCTATCAAAAATAGAATTGTTGATATCAAAAATAGTACTTTTTATTTTGATATCAACAATTGTATTTCCAATATCAACAGTTCTATTTTTGATATCAAGAATGGCGTTTTTGATATCAAGAACGGCATTTCTGATATCAATAATGGTGTTTTTGATATCACAAATGGTGTTTTTGATATCATGAATGGCATTTCTGATATCACGAATGGCTCTTTCCAATATCAAAAATGCATGCTAATGAACATCAGGATTCAATTTTGGGCTTCAAAAGCACATACTAATAAGACAGAGACTTCCGGTTGACCCATTTGTAAGCACATTATCGTGGGTATGCCAAGAATGCCATGGCTGATAGTGTTGATAATGTTTCTGCTGTATTAAGGCACTTTTTTCATCTATAGAACGGGCCAGAATGGACATGTCTAACAATAACAAAGCATCAGTTAGTGACTTTAACACACAGGTCTTTTCAAAGATGAAGAAAAAGAGATTTAACAATTTATTGTATGGTCATAACACATTGTATTACCTATATATTAAAAAAAAAAAAAAAACTTTCTGCATTCAGAATGCTTTAGCTGAACATTACTACTTCTGTCTTAATTATTTGAAACTATAAGCCTTGCGAGTTCTAATCCTGCCTGGAAGTGCATTTTCTGTGAATTGCTCATAAAACATTGTCCATGTCACGAGAATCTCAGACATTTTGCCAAACACTAAACAGACATACAGACCGGGTGTAATTCATCACCTAATTAGTATGCATTTCTGATATCAAGAATTCAAACCGGATACTCATTAGTATGCATTTTTGATATCAAAAATGGCATTTTTGATGTCAAGAATGGCATTTTTGATATCAAGAATTGTATTTTTGATATCAAAAATACGATTACAATACTGATATCAGAAATGCCATTCTTGATATCAGCAATTGAGGATTTTTTCACTTAATAAATACATACATACATAAGAACATAAGAACATAAGAAAGTTTACAAACGAGAGGAGGCCATTCGGCCCATCTTGCTCGTTTGGTTGTTAGTAGCTTATTGATCCCAAAATCTCATCAAGCAGCTTCTTGAAGGATCCCAGGGTGTCAGCTTCAACAACATTACTGGGGAGTTGATTCCAGACCCTCACAATTCTCTGTGTAAAAAAGTGTCTCCTATTTTCTGTTCTGAATGCCCCTTTTTCTAAACTCCATTTGTGACCCCTGGTCCTTGTTTCTTTTTTCAGGCTGAAAAAGTCCCTTGCGTCGACACTGTCAATACCTTTTAGAATTTTGAATGCTTGAATTAGGTCGCCACGTAGTCTTCTTTGTTCAAGACTGAACAGATTCAATTCTTTTAGCCTGTCTGCATATGACATGCCTTTTAAGCCCGGAATAATTCTGGTCGCTCTTCTTTGCACTCTTTCTAGAGCAGCAATATCTTTTTTATAGCGAGGTGACCAGAACTGCACACAATATTCAAGATGAGGTCTTACAAGTGCATTGTACAGTTTTAACATTACTTCCCTTGATTTAAATTCAACACTTTTCACAATGTATCCGAGTATCTTGTTAGCCTTTTTTATAGCTTCCCCACATTGCCTAGATGAAGACATTTCTGAGTCAACAAAAACTCCTAGGTCTTTTTCATAGATTCCTTCTCCAATTTCAATATCTCCCATATGATATTTATAATGTACATTTTTATTTCCTGCGTGCAGTACCTTACACTTTTCTCTATTAAATGTCATTTGCCATGTGTCTGCCCAGTTCTGAATCTTGTCTAGATCATTTTGAATGACCTTTGCTGCTGCAACAGTGTTTGCCACTCCTCCTACTTTTGTGTCGTCTGCAAATTTAACAAGTTTGCTTACTATACCAGAATCTAAATCATTAATGTAGATTAGGAATAGCAGAGGACCTAATACTGATCCCTGTGGTACACCGCTGGTTACCACACTCCATTCTGAGGTTTTTCCTCTAATCAGTACTTTCTGTTTTCTACATGTTAACCACTCCCTAATCCATGTACATGTGTTTCCTTGAATCCCAACTGCGTTCAGTTTGAGAATTAATCTTTTGTGCGGGACTTTGTCAAAAGCTTTCTGGAAATCTAAATAAACCATGTCATATGCTTTGCAATTATCCATTATCGATGTTGCATCCTCAAAAAAATCAAGCAAGTTAGTTAGGCACGATCTCCCTTTCCTAAAACCATGTTGACTGTCTCCCAGTACCCTGTTACCATATAGGTAATTTTCCATTTTGGATCTTATTATAGTTTCCATAAGTTTGCATATAATAGAAGTCAGGCTTACTGGTCTGTAGTTACCTGGTTCAGTTTTGTTTCCCTTTTTGTGGATCGGTATTACGTTTGCAATTTTCCAGTCTGTCGGTACCA
Source organism: Polyodon spathula (assembly GCF_017654505.1). Lineage (NCBI taxonomy): Eukaryota > Metazoa > Chordata > Actinopteri > Acipenseriformes > Polyodontidae > Polyodon > Polyodon spathula. Next base: position 28,050,437 of record NC_054535.1, on the reverse strand, counting down.
CCCCTGTGTCAAGAGACTGCTGCATGATCTTGGTTAGCGGTTTGTAAATTACTTCTTTCATTTCTTTGAGTACTACTGGGAGGATCTCATCCGGCCCAGGGGATTTGTTTATTTTAAGAGCTCCTAGTCCCTTTAACACTTCTGCCTCAGTTATGCTAAAGTTATTTAAAACTGGATAGGAACTGGATGACATGTGGGGCATGTTGTCAGTATCTTCCTTTGTAAAAACTTGTGAAAAGTAATCATTTAACATATTTGCTATTTTTTTTTCTTCCTCTACGATTTTGCCATTTGTATCTCTTAAACATTTAATCTCCTCTTTGAATGTTCTCTTGCTGTTGTAATATTGGAAAAACATTTTGGAATTGGTTTTAGCTCCCTTAGCAATGTTCATTTCTATTTCTCTCTTGGCCTTTCTAACTTCCTTTTTGACTTGCATTTGCAGTTCTGTGTACTCTTTCTGTGTACTTTCTTTTTGGTCCTTTTTTAATGCTCTGTAAAGTGCCTTTTTTCGCTGAATATTTTTTTTAATTGATCTATTAAACCATTTTGGCAATTTAGTTTTACATTTAGATTTGTCTACTTTAGGGATGTAATTGTTTTGCGCCTCTAGTACTACGTTTTTGTGCTATACAGTGCTACCCCGTTATAATGTGGTTGTCGGGGTCCAAAATTAGGAGACTGCGTTATCTGTGTTTCGGCTTATAGCAAATACCGGCATTTTTGTTCCCGAAATGATTTACAGTGCACTCAAGGAAGCAAGGTGGAAAATGAAGGAAGGAGACACTCACTTTGCAGGTACTCGAATCCATGGTTTATAGAACGATTGTTCCCGGTCCTGTTGTCTCACTTGGCTCCTAACCGAAACCAAGCAAGTAAAGCACATTTTTCCTAGAGCAGCCCTCTTTGGAGTCAATGCTATCAAGAAAACCTCTTAATTTTTCTATGTCTTTTAGCCATCCATGCAATGTAGATTCAGTAACAGTTTGAAACTGCTGCTTCAGTTTCCTCTTTTCTTACTCTGTCCACCACATCGAGTTTCATTTTAACAGAGAAAGATTTTTGTTTTTTGCTGTCTGCCTTGCTTTGTACTGTGTATCTGTGTAACATTCACTCAACATTTGGGAGTCAATTTGCATTGTGGGGGAAATGGGATCGACGACCTTATCTGTGTTTTAAATGATTCTGCACTAACAGGTTGCGTTATACCAGGGTAGCACTGTATATAATTACATAAATCTTACTATTTTGCACCTCTATTATCTACATAGGTCTGAAATGTGCAGTTGTTAAAGACACATGTTATAGAAAACATGTATTTCAATTATAAAAACAGACTTCTGGTATTACACTAGGTTAAAGACTGTTCCCCTCGATTTGGTTATCTTGTCTTCCAAGAAGTCTTACTGCTTTACTTCCTTGGTCTCTGCTGTTTGTAGTGAGTTTTTCTGAAGCCATTTTGCACTCTTTGTTCCTGATACAATGTTGTTGCATTACACTCTAGCTAATTCATTTGTGGATCTCTCCATGTCTTCGAAGGCTTTTTCTGAGCATACATATTTTATATGTGTAGCACAGATGTTAATGAGCTTGAGGACTGTATTCAGGTCAATCGATTCTTCTTGGACAAACGTCTTTTTCAAGGTAATGTTCCAAAACGTTAACATAAACGCGAATTCAGAAGTAGCAGATGTAGCCAACAAACCCTGAGCTTCAACAGCTATTTTTGGTGCAGTGCCCTTAAGCTCACCTGAAAGAATTCTGTGAAGGGCTTCAGTAATTGCGAGCATGCTTTGCAGCACTGCCTCAGTAGCTTGTTTTCTTGATGCTCACCTTGTATTCGAATTGTGACTGCTTTTGGAAGACACTGTAATTCTTGTATGTCTGTTTCTGTTATGTAATTATCCCTAATATGTCACATTAAATTACCCCATCACAAACTGTCATTTGAATTCAGGTCTTCTGTCAGCTGTTGTACAAGGCAGAAGCAAGATTTCAGAAGTCTTCATGTCGGTAATAACATGTCAATTTGGACCCTGAACAAATTATGACATATTGTGATATATGCATATATATATATATATATATATATATATATATATATATATATATATATATATATATATATATATATATATATATATATTTGTTTTTGTAGTAGTAATTTTTATTGACAAACAACAGCTTCTGACATGTTTCTGTTTGCAGTTTGAAATTCAATGGATGGATTTTACAAGGGCATTACATTATTTTTCTTCTCGGTAAACAGTGACAGGGTTTTGCCTCCACCACCTTGCAAAGTATGAAACATGTCTCTGGTGGATAGAAAGAGGAAGAGATATGAAGCTTTTCAGTTGTCATTGTGTGGCATCCCACTCTACATTTTGAGGGTTACATTTTTGTTCTTTTGTATCACTCAACCTGCTTGTAACTGTTAACGTAGGCAGGTTGAATGATACATTCATTTCAAGAGCAGTAATATCTCTAACTTGCAGTTTTGTGACTTGGTTGGCCTTTTTGTTTTTTTTTACACCCGTACTGAAATTCTGAACTGTTGGCATTTTTGGTTGGAACGAAATCAATACAGTAAGGTTACATTGTAAGAGATTATGGAATAGATCTAAAGTACTTTTAGTACCTGTCCAATGCACAGTACCTAAACGGTATAATTTAACTGATCTGGTCTCTTTTTATAATTGAATGTCTGTGCGCACATGTTAATCAGTAAAACAATTTTACGTAGATCTTACAAAACTTTATTCCTAATTTTGAGCCCGGATTTAGGAGCATAACGTTGAAAACTCAAGTAATATATCTTTCTGAAGGAGTTAATTAACTTGTATTAATGTTTATTTCATGTATTTAGTATGTGTGTATTCCAGAAAACATTCAAAGTAGGACCAGATTCAAGGTTTTGGCCACAAAGTAATGTTCACTGAAACAATATAAGTGCAATTTCACCCCCATTTTCTTTTTGAAATCCAGTCTTTATGGGACTATCCAACAGTGGCTCCTGCTGTTTCCTGGTCGATGTACTCTATATAGCGTGCATGATGCAGAGAAACTGGGTGTGGCCCATTTTCTGCCGGTTGACTCTTCTGTTGCCACCTTGGTCCATGCACCTAATTTGGTGCTCCTATCTAAGGACACTGCCTGCTCTAACAAGCCGTGCTCTGTCTCTGAGGTGCTTCTCAAGAGAGCCAATTCAGCTAGTGTGTTTGTTACACGGTTTGGGAATTATAACTGAATCCTTGTAGCCTGCCGGTCACATTTACTGCTCCATGTGTCCAAGCTCAACGGACAGGCTGTAGGTAGAAACCTGGCTGCGCTGATAGCTGCACGTATGCAGTGCTGGCTTTCCCAGGCATGCATACCTGACGGGACAAAGCACCGCTGTTTGAGTTAGCAGTTGTAAAGCTCTGGGATGAAAATAATGTACAAAACACAGTTGCCTTGGTCATCAGTGGCCTCCGCATAAAACGCAAACAGACTCAAAGTTGTTCATTTTGCCATTTAAATATTCTTTGTGACGGCAAACACTTTAGGGAGATACTCTTGTCTGAGTGTGTCATTGTTAGACATGGCTCCACAATTTGGGATGCAACATCCCCTTTTCATAGCTCTAAACGCGATCTTCTGGTGAAATGGAAATAAAGCTTTTTTTTTTATTTGTCAGCTGTCTGCATTTTTAGTGTTAATCATACACTGCAAACTAATACATCAACAATATCTAAACAACCATTTTAAACGTCTTTGACTCGCATTTGACGTCGTTGTACATTATGAGGAATTCACCAATCATGAAGCCGATATTTGTTTGACCCCATTGCTGTAGTAACCAAGTTTTCTACTTGATAAAAGTATGAAATGACAGGGGAGGTGAAGAGTAATGTAAAATACTGTAAGGAAAATAAAATGCATATTTTTCATGGTAGGTAGTCAAATACACAATTCCTGTGAAATTCTTGATATCGTGAATTTTCTGGGCCCCTACATTTAAGGCTAGTGTGATCTGTGCTCAGTCTTTATCTAGTTATTACCTCCTTCTCACACAGCCCCAGTAATGTCTGCCTGATCTGATGAAATACTCTCTCCCTGACTCCTCTTCTCGCTCTTCTGCTGGTTCTGTGAAACTGCCTGGTTTCAATAAGCGGTACTTTTAACACACGCTGAGGCACCTAGTAAAGTTAGCGCCCTTAAGTGAATGCGGTTTGCATATCAAATATCTCCCTCGTGGTATTTTGTGACATAATTTGCATACATTTCCACCCATTAACATTATTCATTATATATAAATGACTTGACTGGTACTCAAACACACTGGGTTGCATGCCACTGGTTATTGAATACAGCAGGTGTACACAGCACGCAGTAAAGGGGTTTACTGCATGCAAAACACGTTATCTCTGTTTAGTGAATGAGGCCCATAGTGTTTAAATTGAAGAGTAAATTACTTAATGACCCAAAACCTTATCTTGAGTACAGATAGTAAGAACTTAATTGCAGGTTGTCTGTTCAGTGTTGTGTGTGGTTTTTTTAAATTTTATTTCTTTTTAATTTATTAAAATACAGGGTTAACTGAACAGCTTTACAAGGCCTATACAAGTACAAACAATACAGTGAGGGTGGCAACATAACCATTACTAAAAATCTAATAAAATGTTAGCAATCAATAATTTTTTCAGTTCAAGAATTGCACTCTGTATTATCTATAGTATATAACACTAAGAATAATGAGTCAAGGGTTAAGCATTTCTATTACTTATGAATATCTTGCTGTCAGGAAAGTGAGGGATGCAAATAGAATTGATTTAACATTGGTTCTTAGTGAATACAAGCGTTGCATTACATGGGGTGCTACATAAGGATGAGGAGAACGGTACATATCATTACAATGCAGCTCAACTTTCAATTCAAACTCATTCAGACTGATGTTTTAAGTAGATGGTAAAAAACTAAATACACAGTGTTTAGGCATTCTTACTAATACCACTGTATGATTCTTTTACATTTCAGAATATACTGTTGTACCAGCTGATGCCACATCATCACAAAATGGGTTTACATTTTGTCATGTTGCTACTTTTCAGTATTACATTCTCGGTTTCTTTATAAATACACTTTTATTGGAGCGGCTTGGGTGTCACAAAGTTTAAACTAGAAGTCTAATTTCTTTTCTGTATTACTATTGTATTTGTGCATCTTAAAATATAAACGTTTCTGAGATTCCTGATGCGGTTGTTCACTGCTTCATTCTGTTAAGATGTTCTTGCCTTTTATTAACGTGTGTTTTCACACTCAAATAAATTTGCTCCAAGTTGGATCCAATTAATTGGAAGCCCTGTTTTCACGACCAAAGATGCTTTAAATAAATTTGATCAAAGAAACTGGATCCAATTTGTTTGGCTGTGAATGCACACCTTTTTAATCTGTAATTCTTTTTAATGCATCTTGTTTAGCAGATTCTAGAATATTCACCAGTGCCCACATCTTTTTCTATGACAGAAAGATGTGCCTCTAGTGGGCCATGCGGTTTTTAAAATGCCTTACTGTACAAACCCGGAAGTTGTTACTGATAAAAGCCCATGATAAGTTTATTCTTAGTGTCACTGAATGTTTTACATCTTGCAGTGGTTATTGAAACTAAGGACTATTAACAATCATGTTCAGTACTTTTCATCCCTGGCCAGTTTTGTTGTATGTGGTAGCACATATTCACAAAGTTTTATGCCTGTTCAATTGAAACAAAATTAGACATCAAGAGGCACATCATGGGGATTATCAGACCCATCAGATCTGTACAACATACTAATGAAAGGCTGATCGTATGTACCTGTTGCATCACTTTTAACAATATTTTCAGCATAGTGGGAATGCAATTTATGGAAGGCCTTTTTTCAGTATGTATGTCTTACATGCATGTGTTACCTGTATATTCAGTGCCACTCATCAAATTATGTTTAAACTTGGTATGCATAGTATTTACCACACATTCTTGAGATTCCTTGAATACTGTTTATGACCTAGAGCGCTTAAGAACATAATAACAAGATTAAATTTCCGAACAAGAGGAGACCAATCAGACCATTAATGCTTGTCCGGTTCCAAGTAAATGATTGTTCTCAAAACATGTGTCTTAAAGGATCCAAAATAATAATACGTTACAATAATACCTTGACAGTTAGCTTGGTTTTATCCTAACTTCGCATGGATTATTACAAGTTATTTATACTGTACATGTAAATTGCACCACTGTGGTGCTTAACGATACTTACAGTTTTCTGTTTTGTATTTTATCCAGCTGCTGATGCTGCTGATGCTGAAGAACGGCTGGTGAATAACCTGTTGGGTCCAGATCGATACAACAAGCTCATCAGGCCAGCAGTAAACAGAAGCCAGTTAGTAACTATAGCGATTCAAGTATCGCTTTCACAGCTGATAAGTGTGGTACGTAGTGAGCAAGAAAGAAAAAATGATGAGCTACATGTGCATAACTTAATTGTACCACTTAATAGCTTGTATGAATATTTTCAATTATAGGGAACCTAAAAAACTAAACAAAAGAAACAGAAAGTACCAACTATGCATGGATGAGTAATTACATTGTCAGGGTATTGCTTTTATTTACTTCAATCTGAATTGCCTTTCCGTGTTTTACCATCACTGCAGTCAAGGATGGCTTTCCATTCGATTTTTATAGCACAGTGTACGTAATGTGTAAAACTAATTAAAACATACCACAATATATATATATATATATATATAATATATATATATATATATATATATATATTATATATATATATTATATATATATATATATAATCTTGACAGCTGATAGTATTAAAGTAATCCACTTGGGTTAATCTCTCTTGAGGGGCAACATAAAACACTGTTGCAAATGAAAAATGAAAACAAATGTTTGGTCTAATCCCACAAGGAGAAATGATTTCCCTGTATTTCTGAATATCCAAGTCTGCAAATGCTGTAAAACCTTATAAATGCATTCTTTCTGTGTTTGATAGAATGAAAGGGAACAGATAATGACAACAAATGTCTGGCTCACCCAGGTTGGTATAATATCTGCATTCATGCAGTGTATTTTGTTTGAAGTAATGATATGTCTTTTATACTATTTTTTTAATTATGTCTGGAAGGGCAACACAATGTCACAGCTATTTAGACCATAATGTAAATGTTGTCCCTAGTACTATCATTTAATGTCAAATACTTACAAAGCATATAAAATGCCTAGACATTTTGGCTTCTCAGTTTTTTTATTTTTTATTATTAAATATCAAAGTGTAAAGCTTAGTTTGTATTTGTTGAAAATCAAGATGTACCATTACATAATTTAATGGAACAGTTTAAAATTTTTAGGAGACCCTAAGTGGCTCACCTTGTAAAGACACAACCGTGTGATTTGCAATGTAAGCCATACAGTCAAGGGAGCGCATAACCTGGCTTTGTGAAGTTGCCAATATTTGCTAGAGATTCCACATTGATTCTGGTGCTCCCACAGGACTTACTCTGCTACGGTGAGGGAACATAATTGATCATTCTAAACTGGTTTGGTCTTTAACTGCCTTGTTACTGTACTTATATGTTTTAAATATGATTTGTGGTTGGTTTCAGACACCAATTAGCCAGAAAATAATCTTCGTTGCTCGATGTTTTATTCTTCTACCTCTAATTAGATCTATGCCATGATTTCAGTCTTTCATTTTACTATACATACATGAGGGAAATATTCAGACATATATGTTTTGATTCTAAAATAATTTACTAACTGGAGTGGTAACAAGGCCTCAGCACCCTGGTCACCTAAAACTTTCTTTTATCTCTTCTATCACTTGACTTCAGATCACTTGTAGGCTAGGCAGGATTAAAAAAATACATTATTGCACTTGAGTAGGTAAAATACAATAAGGGAAACCAGGATAATCCTTGGACTTAAATATAAAAGCTGTCTAAATCAGGGCTGCTCAAAGGATGTCTCTTGAGCCATACAGTATATGACTCATTGAGCTCCACAATATAGCACTTACTGTAGGTAGAAGTAAGTACAGTCATAAATCTGTATAAATTGTGTTTTAAAAATGCAACATTTTTAATGAGAACAAAACTAATGAAGCAGTGACTTGGTGTAGTTGCTATTTAGTCAGCTTTTTCGTTGGTGTGGAAAGGTGGTGGGCAATCCACTTACAGGGAGACAACTTTTTTTTGTAACGCTGCTCAGGCGCACTGATTTATTTCGACCCGCAGAGGGTGCTGTTGTCCGTGGCTTGAGTACCGTCAACAGTAAACAAGACCACGGTTATACCAAGACCACGGTTATACCAATACAGGCACACAGTCCAATGCAGGTGCTCTGGAAATAATAAATCACAAAGGATAAAAGGCGAAAGAAAAAGAGATAATAAAACACAGTAATAAAACTATAAAATAAAGGTGCTGCACTTGGCAGCGTCACCCCCAACCGTCGCTATCCGCTCACCTCGGGTCTCCGTCCTACGCTAGTTGTTCCCTCCACCTATACACGTTTTGGGATGTGCCCAAGAATTCCCCGATTTCTACAATCTTTCCTTTTCCAATGTGTTTTTTTATTTATTTCATTTGTTTTTCATTTCGCCAGCCGTGCTCGGTCCGGCAGCCCAGTTTCCGCCAGCTGGCTCGTTTCGTCTTAGAGGGGGCAGACCTGAGGGAACCCCAGAGCGTCATTTTATTGGCACAGCAATCCCCAAAGCCCACCCCTGAACCACTCAGAGAGAGGGAAAACCCACACACCTTTCCCACCTCTCCGTGTCAATGCCATGACTGACAGGCGGATATTAAGAGGGCTTCTGCCCTCTTCCTGCAGCACTATGAATGCACCAGAAGAATCAGTCCAGGTCTCCCCTGTTACAGCTGGTAATAATTATTTTTTGCATGGCTGTATAAGAACTCTCTGGTAATCAGTCTGACTCTTAGACAAAAAAAAGAATTATACAATATCATGAAGTAATACACATTACAAAGTAATAATAATAATAATAATATAATAATAATAATAATAATAATAATAATAATAATACAAAAAATTCTTGCTAATTTGTGGTGTTTGCAGTCATTATGAGTGATTCTGACTGTTGTTGCTCTAATACTTACTCATTTTCTTCTCTAAATCTGCCTTATCCTGGGATTGAGCTTGACTGTAGAAAGTGTTGATCCTGAAAAGCTTTTGTTTGATTGGGAAAACAGAACTAATAACATGACTTCAAAAGAAATTAAAATGATATTTTAAGCTACTTACTCTTTAATATAACCTTTTTATGAGGAATGAAACATGACTTAAATGGTGCATTGCACTGAAATTGAGTCAAATAATACAGTCAAAAAAATCATTATCACAGCTGCAGTTCATAAAATTTGAAATTAAACTAAAATATGGTACAGTAAATAGAGAGCATAAATCTTGTTGTACAGTTAAGTCAGCATTACTGTCAGCAAATCTTAAGGTTTAATTTTCAATGATTAAAACCTCTCCAGTGAAATTCTATTTAAATACAGTATTTAAGTGGGAAGTCCTTGTCTGTTTTTTCCACTTTATTTATAATTCACAGGAGTGGAATGATTATCGTTTGATGTGGGATCCCCAGGAGTATGAAGGCATTAAGAAACTCCGAATCCCTTCACAACACATCTGGTTACCCGACATTATTCTATATAATAAGTAAGACTTTGTACATTGCATGCATCATTGTTCTATCACTGACGGTTATGTCAACTCTATTAAATCATTGTGTTCACAGAAATGTATCTCACTACACTTGCATAGTAAGACTTTGCCATTGACTGTCTTCGAGGGCACAGTTTTCCTTACTTTAAAACCTAGTGTCTTGAAAGGTAATTGTAGTTTAGTTTTAAACTCAAACATGTTAACCAAAACAAGATTGTGATTCCGCTTTCTTTTCTAACCTCCCTGTCCAGACCTTTCCCCAAGTGATATCTTTTAAAATAATTGTCCTACCCAGTGTGAATACCTGTGTCCTTGCTGTATGATTTAGACATTGAGGTCCACTGATGTGACATGTGTATGAAGTACCCACATGTGTCATTTATAGCTTCCCTGGGCAAGTTTCAAGTAACTATGACTATAACTATGACTGTCAAGTAAAATGTATTTACTTCTTAAAATACATGTTTCCTGTAATGCTTTAAACGTACACCTGTCACCCAGTGTCACATAGTAATGTTTTCTTCTACCTGTAATGAACACTGTATTGAATTGTATGTCCTGCAGTCTTGTCATACTGTATGTTTGATGAATTCCATCTCAAGTCATACAATGGTGTCGTTTAAAATGTTTTCTATTCCTTTAAAGTGCTGATGGAAACTATGAAGTCTCCTTTTATTGCAACGCGGTCGTATCTAACAACGGTGATATTTTTTGGCTTCCCCCGGCCATCTATAAGAGCGCATGCAAGATTGAAGTCAAGCATTTTCCTTTCGATCAACAAAACTGCACAATGAAGTTCCGCTCCTGGACCTATGATCATACTGAAATTGACCTGGTTTTAACAAGTGATTTTGCAAGCAGAGACGACTTCACCCCTAGTGGAGAATGGGACATTGTTTCTCTACCAGGGAGAAAAAATGAAAACCCTGAAGACCCAGCGTACGTGGACATTACTTATGATTTCATTATTAAGAGAAAGCCATTGTTTTATACCATCAACTTGATTATTCCTTGTGTGCTTATAACTTCCCTGGCAATTTTGGTATTCTATCTTCCATCAGACTGTGGTGAAAAAATGACACTCTGCATTTCAGTTCTTCTTGCTTTAACTGTGTTTTTACTGCTAATCTCAAAGATTGTTCCACCAACATCACTAGATGTCCCACTGATAGGTAAATACCTGATGTTTTCCATGGTCCTGGTGACCTTTTCCATTGTCACCAGTGTCTGTGTTCTGAACATTCATCATCGGTCACCAAGCACTCATACAATGCCGCAGTGGGTAAAGAGAGTGTTTCTAGAAAAGCTACCAGCTTTATTATTCATGAAGAGGCCAGACAATACCAATATACAACTGCATAGAAAGCAACTGAAGTCTTACCCTGATCTTAAAGTAGGCAAAAGTGATGGTGAATCGTTCTTTGTCAATGAAGAGTCTGCCAAGAAGTGTGGCTGGAAAATAAATGACATACCTGATAATACAGAATTCAGGAAGAGAATGACCATTAAGTGCAACCCTGACATCAAGGAGGCTGTGGAGGGGGTGCGGTTTATTGCTGAACACACGAAAATAGAGGATGATGATCAGAGTGTGAGTTTTGTTGTCTTTTTGCTAATTTCTTAATAGATTAAATGGTTTAATTTAGAGAAAAATACCCCCCTTCAGGAACAGGTTATACTATTTAAAAAAACAAAAAAACAACAACAACAAAAAAAACTGCACATCTTTTTTTATGCTGTGTGCAATCTGCAATTTTCAAGTCTGTGTTAATGCTTTGACTGTGAGTTTAGGAGATGCCTTTCCGTTTTAGCTGCTTGTCATAGACACATGTAATATAGATGAGCAAAAGTGTTTTTATATTAGTAAGAACTTGCACCAGCTCGTGCACAGTAGTGCATCACCAAAGGAAACTCTTTTTACTCTAAATTACTAGATGGCACTGGATCTTATTTCTGCATAGACACTTTGACTGATCTAACTTAGAACAGAAGAGTAGGAGAAAGCACCTTGACACTGGCTTTTTCAGGAAATGTCCTTTAATATGATATTTAATGGCAGTGCTGTTTCAGTCAATGCCAAATTCAGTTTCTCTATTGGGGAAGCAAAATGCATATACCTCCATGTGAATATTCATGTTGTCAGAATGGGTGTATGACCGGTGAAATCTACTGTCCGGTTAAGTCTGGATCTGTGGGTTAGTTAGTGTCCAACCCTGATCCCGGTTAATATTAAAAAACAATCATTCCTAGTGTTATAATGAAATAATTTCAAGTTATCATAGTTTTATTATTTTGTTCTTTTTAAAAGCCACAATATAGTTACAGGGGCATCAGGTACTGTACACCTTTTGGGAGAAAAGCTGAACAGTGCAAACACACTTAATATAAGTAAAATATTTTGCTTAGCTAAAAGTGAAACTCAAAATATAAATCAAATGACCCAGGACAGAGGCATTTGACAACAAAATGCAAATAACATTTCTGAGGTCTATTTAATGACTATAAATTGAGGTGTGTCTTTATATTGCCACCATTTTAATGTAAACCATAAATCTGATTGTTTTGCGAGTATGTGAATTTATTAGAACCTTGGTGAAATTAAGGCGGTATCAATGGCTCCCTGCCATCACTATTTGTAATAAGAAGGAAATGCTAATAATAATGTTTTTGTCTTTTTCTTTTTTTTTAGATAATTGAGGACTGGAAATATGTTGCCATGGTTATTGATCGTCTTTTCTTATGGATATTTGTTTTTGTCTGTGTGATTGGAACAGTTGGACTTTTTCTTCAGCCTTTGTTTCAGAATTACAAAACCCCAGCTATGGCTAATGGCAAATAATTGCCCCATGTATTGAAGTACTGTAACCAGATACCAATTATAAACTGTACAAAAAGGTCACATGGTTAAATAACTCAGGACTTCTTCTGATGGCACTGTGTTATCTTTTTTTTTTCAAATAACAACATAACATATCAGTTTTTATTTAATCACAATTTACTGATTATGTAATTGTACAGTTTGCCTAGCATGCCAAGGTATCCTCTTTTTTTTTAGCAAAGTGAAAAAACTGTTAGCTGTTAAAGTTACTTGAGTTGCTGGATTGCTAAGCCCCCCAAAAAAACACTGATCTTTAGCAACTGAAGAAGGCAGTAATAACACAACTAAAGACACTTTACATCTATGTGATGTGCATAGATCATATTTGCACTGGGATCAAATGCGTTATTGGACTGAAGTTCAGTAGCAACTTATTATAGCAAATAAATACAAGGGAAGCTCAGACATACTGATTCACAAGCAAAAACAATCCCTGAAACATCTGACTCAAAAGTAATGTTTTTTTAATTTAAATTTTGTTGTGTCAGAGATAAGTACATTGCCATTTTGTTTTTTTTAAGTTTAATATTGTCACAAGCAATGCATGGAGATAGAGCCTGTTAACTCTGAAAAGCAACGTGTAATAGCTGTAGCTTCCTATACTGTATCATGTGAAATGTGTCCAGATTGTCCAGATTAAAGTTAGCACAATGAAAGTCATGCCACCAGGACCATAGTGACTGTAATTTAGTTTAAAAAACCCCCAAAAAAACATTACAAAACAAAAGCAGAAGCACACAAAAACATGATAAGGAGGTTTAAGGATGAATGTAGGTATGAGGCGTCAAAATGTATGATGACCATGCATTGCTGTTCAGGTCTATATGATCTGTCTACTGATCTAGGACAGATTATTTAGAAATATGTGAAAGGGTTAAAGATCTTGCAGCAATCTGTGAGGGGAATAGACCGTATCGAACTCCACAGAATGCATGGTGGGGACATTACTTGCAAGCAGAGCTTTGATTGTATTATTTTCTATTTATATTTTGTTGTTAAAAATAAGTGATTGTCCAATAAAATGTCACGTCCAATGCACCAGACTGTAAGGTGCAGTTCCATTAAATTTTTTTTTTTTTTAAATAACCTGGAATATTTATTAAAATAGGAATCTGCACTTTTTCAGTGTAGCCTTAAAGAAAATTGTCGCAACATAACTATATAAAATGTTTAATGAGCAAGACATCAATCTTTAAAATGTAAGTAAAAAAAAAAAAAAGTACTCTGTATGACAAAGATATGAATTTGTCTTTTGTTATAATAAAATATGTTACATCTGTTTCACTGTGTAGTTAACCTGATTGCTTTCAAAACTTGGGTCACCTCAATGCAATGCAGTAAATATGCTTCACAAATAAATAGCTTTTCATCCAGTGCCTTACTCACTAAATGTCATATGTCAAGTAATGCAGTACAGTATATAGGAAGTGTGATAGATTTGCACTTCAAAAAACATTTTAGCACAACTTGTATTCCAGCTTTGCTCAAGTGGGTTTATAGTTTATATCACCAGAACACCTCAATAAAATGACTGCCTTATTTACAGTAGGGTGTAGATTATTTCTTTCATAGCTGGATACTGAATATTGAGAGTTCTTAATATTAACAACAAGCTATAAAAATACAGTGGAATAAAACATTTAACTAAGGCTTTAAATAAACCTTAACATAAAATTCAAAATTTGAATTTGGTTAGAATACATATAGGCAATAAATGTTTGCCTTTGAAAATATATCTGTTTAGATATTATAAGTCAACCAATTACTGCTTTGTCACAGTACACATATCATCCCATGCAAACACACATAATAAGGTAATGTGTTATGAGTGTCGCTAATTGCTTATGCGATTTAATTTCTGCAAAAAATAACATAATGTATACAATAAGACACAGCACAGCAATACCATTTATGTCAGGATCCCTGTTAGAAAGCCTAGTGTGACTGGTTTCTTGCTGTCAAATTGATGATCCCACATGCTTCACAGAAAGTGTATGAAGTTGTCACAGTTCACAAGACATTACATGCTGCAAGGGTATGTGGGCCCAATCTTCGATCTTCGCGCAATCCCCTCGCTAAATTTATGCCTCGCAAAAAAATAGTGCTTTGGCACAAAATGAGAGATATTCCAAAACCGCACAAAGCAGTTGCGAGTCATTGGAATATAGCATTTTTTGAGCAATTCTCAAATCTGTTTGTGCCTCGCAAAACCGTCTGCGCATTCACTACCAATATAGCAACTGCACACAACAGCCAAGCGAGAATGCAGAATGATTGGCAGTCACCATTAGTAATGCGACAAGCTGCTATCATTGGTGTCACCACAGTATGTACCGATATGACAGCAGACAAGACCACACAATATATCGTGCACACATACATACGGACCATTCAAATACACAACCGGCTCCACAACGAGGCGTCGAGTTTTCAAATTAATGTACTGATAACGCCACTGTTTTATTGAATACAGACAGTATTGTATCACAAGGAAATACTATATAGGTTTCTTTAAAGGCCAGCTGATCTGACATAGCTGTATGTTTTTGAAGTAAAATTAAAAAAAAAAAGGCTTTTTTTCCAATTTTTAAAAAAACATTTTTTATATAAGTCGTGCCGTGACAAAGTCTGCTGTGGTGCACACTCTCTGATTTGTAAATGCAACGAGTTCTTTCAACAGCAAAGTAAACTTCAATCAAACATTTTTATATACACAACACATAGAAATGGGTTATGTTATTCATTCTAGGCTTTCGCTCAATTCAAATTTGATTGTGCTATGAATGGACATATTGAATGTCCACCTAGAATACATTTGCATCTCATGTTTCTAATTACCGATACATTACCATATGCTAATAGGACCGCATTAAAGAAACAGAAGGAAGGCAGTGTGCTGGACAGAGGTGAGTGCATGTTTCCACACTCGTCTGTTGGGCATGGGAATACGCTATAGACGTCACTTGTTATATATGTTATAGAAACAAAAAAAGAGGCTTATTGCTTGTATGTTTTTGCTGCAAATTGACTATGGTGATGCTTCCCATAGTAACCATAGCCTCAGATCTCATTCTTTTTTGCATTTTAAAATCCCAAATCTGCGTACTGGTAAAGGATCCTTTGCTTATTATGCCCCATGGTCCTGGAATGAGTTCCAGTCCAAACTAAAGCTGCAGAACCAGACGTCTTTTTTTCAATTTAAGAGTAAACTGCATGATTTTGTGATTGAGAGTTGTAATTGTTTTAAGTAGTTCAGTTACGTACTTTTGTGTATTTTGATTATTGTTTTGCCTGCGTCTAAATTATATTTTATTGTGCACTTGTTCTTGTTGTCCGATTGACTTGCTGCTGCCTGCTTGTCTCACTCTTATATGTCTTATATATATCTATATCTATCTATCTATCTATCTATCTATCTATCTCTCTCTCTCTCTCTCTCTCTCTCTCTCTCTCTCTCTCTATATATATATATATATATATATATATATATATATATATATCCTCGTATTGACTGTTGATTGAAAAAAAAAAAAAAAGGAAAATATTGCATAGTTGGCAACCAGTTTGGGCTAAGATATTTGTGCACAGTTTTTGCAAAGGCTTTGTTGGGCACAAAAGTCGTCATCTTATATATTATAGATTATAAAACGACGACTCGAAAAAAAAGGTGTCTAGAAGGGCTAGTATTCCGATAGTATCCTAATACTAAGTGGGTATTCGGTATCACGTTTTCGGAATACTGGTATCCAGAATACGGACGGATTCATTCGGAATACCCTGTTTACATGGCATGGAATAGCTATTCAAATTTCCCACTTTTCCAAATACAACTGGAATCCTGATAGAACAGTACAACTGGAACACGTGCCCGGATAGCAAGATGGGTGCAGTCAATTGCACCTACCACGCACTTAGACAAGGCATGACTGCGCAGGTTTGTTCTGGCCAGGTCATCATGCAGCATGTGGCATAGATGAGTCGAGACGATACCTGGACATGATTTGTTCATTGCTGAGCTCCTCATATGTGTGCCGAGGCAGGTACACTCTTTCAGCATATCTTCTCCTGTGTCAGGGTTGCTGTTGCTGGGTGTGCCTTGCATCATTCATATCCACATGTCGACGGACACGCTGCATGCTACCCACGTTTCCCATTGTTGCCTGTTTGTAGTTGATGCTGGAATGGTAGTGTGGGCAGAGTTAACGCAGTCCTTTTACAATCCTTATTCTGCGTGTCACAAACCTGGTTTTGTGCTTGGTGCATACCTTCGAATATACCTTTGAATATAGCAGGATCATGCATATTGTTGGCCAGTACCCCCATATTGCGTGATGCATACCTTTTATTTCCGCACAGCGCAGAATGGATTGTGACACGCAAAATGACATTTCGAATATGGCAACTTGACACAATTTCGGCACAACGGCCATTTGCGACGCACATACCTCTCTGCGCGGTGCGCAAAACTTTCGAAGATCTGGCCCATACTGTACAAAAAGGGAAACTTTAAAAAACTTCAGGAGAAACGTAGTATTTTAATTGGATCATTAATATAGAATCAAGTCATACCACATTAGACTAGCGCTGAAAAAGTGAAGACCTACAAAGAATTTAACAAAATACAAATGTAGGAAAGTCCATTTTCTCCTACTTGTATCTGCAACATTATCTCAGGCCCTTTTCTTGTGTAAAAAGTCATTTGGTTCTTAATTTGTTTTGTATGCTCAATCAGTAACACACAACACATGTATAGGATAATTATTAATTGGTTATGCAACAGTTCTGGTGACAGAGCTATTTTGAAACCATTTATTTTTCCTTGTACAAAATTCACAAGCTTATGGTAACTTACATTTATATCTATTTAAATCAGAAGATATTTTTTGAAATTTGAACGGACAAAAGCGTGCAAAAGAAAACGTGTCTTCCTGTAGGAGGATGCACTCATTCTCAAAAAGGTCTAGGTTTATACACTGCCCATAGTGTGCAGTCAGTGTTCATCAATTGTTAGATCTGAATTCCTTGGGAATTCTATACAGCAGTGAAGGTTTGAAAAAAAAAAAGATTTTTGACTGTGGTAAGGGAATGTCTATTCTTCCAGTTAATTGACATTGATAGGGGGCCAAAAGTGCTGCTCCACTGACAGTCCTGTTGGCCTTTGACCCTGTTCTTCTGAATTTGTTGAGAAATATGACACATTCATGAGTCACTGATGACTTACAAAACAGCTGTATCTGTAGTTGCTGAAAGTAAACTTCACAACAGTCTCCCTTTTAATTTCATAATTGCACATTTCTGACCACACTTAAAATAATGTGTGTAATAAAAATTAATGGTTCAGGGCTAGAATAATGTGATGCTATACTTAAGTACTGAGTGCTGTGGTGGGAAAATTACATCTCGTGCAATTTCTGTACTAACCTCTGAGCTGTTTGTTCATGTGTTTGCTTAGCCTGTGTGACTTTAAAAGGGATAATACCAATGTAATAAGAAGTTTGAAGTTTATTTAGTATTAAGTTTAGAATTAAAAAATAAACTTTTATAGTCTAGACGTTTCTCTTCCTCTTTCAGCCTTCACCACACATCTTGTTATTGCTAAGTGAAAAGGGTTTAAAGTAGACTGAAAATGCCCATATATAGTCATGCTTTAAAGTAACTGCAAGAAAGCCTACGTGACAAGACAGAGATTGTCATGGTGCCAGGAGGAACAAGACATGCTCGCTAAAGCCATAATAAGTTAATTATAAGTAGTTATAATATTAGTCATTATGATGTGTTCTTATTGTATAATTTGATAGGCCACTTTAGTGTTGCTAGCCGAGTTATTCTGGGCTGGAGAGTCCGATTGGCTAAGATACATTTCCACATTGAAGAAGAAATAGTATAAGTACTTATAGTTTGTTCTGCGTAGTCAGCGTGTGTTGAGAGTGTTCTCGGGTTTGCAAACTATTAAACTTATTCATTCAATCTTGTTTGTTCTACTGAGTCTCTATCTTACAGGAGTTGGAAGTTTATGCTTCCACCACAGTGCTTAATATTTTGCCTGGGGGAATTATATGGCGTTATTTCAGTTGTGGAATGGCATAAGCATGTTTTCTCTGAAAAGTACTTACAAGATCAGCATGCACACTTTCATATTTATCTTGGTAAAAAATTTTTTAAATGTTGTGTTTACAGTATATATATATATATATATATATATATATATATATATATATATATATATATATATATATATATATATATATATATATATATATAGGGTGACATCATTTAGCCACCTGGAGGTCTTATGTGTTAATGTGACAATATATTCACAACAGGACCTATTATTTAAGGGATTTAGACATAGTAAGTAGGCAATCAAATTTAGCAATATCCACAGGCCGCATCATGTGTACAAAGAGATGATAGTAAATTAAATCTGAGCTGGAGTCAAGGTTACTAGCTAGGGAGACAGTTGCTTGTCTCCATGTGCACGCAATGCAACCTTTTGTAGTAATTATGAGGGCTGTGCAGATACACAGATTTTCCAGGAATTCCTTTAACACTTTTGTGTTAATTTCACAAGAAAACCTTTTGCTCATTGTGACAGGCTACTGGTGCGTGTGTGTGTGTGTGTGTGTGTGTGTGTGTGTGTGTGTACATTTTCTGCTGAGTGACAGGCAGGAGATCGAGAAGAAGGTTTAAGTTGACACACCCCGCAGGCACACAGGTTTTTTTTTTACAGGCACAGACAGAACATACAGGAACCCCCCGTGATGCTACCAGCAATGGTAGCTCCCGTGGGACATAGGGCCTGGTGGTCAACAGGCAAAATAAAACACTACAAAAACTATAAAATAAAAGGTGCAGTGAAAACAACGCACACTACTCCCGAATGCATGGTAGTTCCACTTAGAACCTTACTATACTTTTAAGGGAATCTATAATCCCTGAAATTTATTAATGAACCCCAACTCCGGTTACTCGTGCGGCCGTTGCTGGTTTCGGTTTCTTTATGTTCTGATTCAAGGTCACTCTCACAGCGATCAGAAGTTTACAGCAAGGTAAACTGGAACACACCTACCTGCTGATTAGGACTCCGCAGCTGGTAATCACACACAATAGGCAGGCTCTCCCAGGAGCGTCAGGTACTACATTCATAATTTACACACAATTACACACAATATTTAATATACATTTACACAAAATCCTCTCTTCATGTACAGGGCTCTTGCCCTACCACACTCATGTATAAAATGTACCAATCAGTGACAATGATGCCAAACTTAAGAGCTATGGGTGCTGTATATTGGGAGATGTATTTTTTGTGAAATTTAATTAGACGCTCAATCTTGCTCAGGACTACACTCCTACAATTAACTGCAGAAATCTGCTTACATTGGGAGATGCATTTCTATGGAAACAAAATGAAAAGCAGGAAGTGAAATCAAACAGATAAAGAAACGGAAGACAAATAATTACAGTGGTTTTAGTTGTTTTGATCATGAACGGTTGTATATTTAATCACATATTTAGTTGATTGGTTCTCAATAATTGTTTAGACAAGGAAAACGTTTTTTTTTGTGTTGTGTAATTAATATTTTCATTAATAACTTACTTTAAACACGTTAAAGGCAATTGCCCAGGAAATCTTGGTATCTGCACAGTCCTAGCATTTATGTGACAAGTTCCATGACTTCATTTTTTTAAAGGTCATATAATTAAAAAAAAAAATGTCAAGGTTATTGTGACAGAGTAGCGTTGCGGGCCCAGGTGGTATCGCCAGGCAAGGAGACTCAGAGGCAAGGATACTATGGTTTAAGAACGGCTATGTGGTTTAATAAACAAACAAATATAAATTCAAAACAGTTACTCACAGAGCAAAAATAAAAGGTTAAACAAAAACAAATCATAAACATAATAAACAAGAACAAAATAACCGACTCAAGGGCCAAAACAAAAAGTTTAAACAAAAAACAAAACTGTTCAGGCTGAGCAGAGCCTTCACTGAACTTTATCTACCAAAAACATTGACAGTGACAGTAACAGAGTAAAAGAATGACAGAAACAGAGTGACAAAGTGACAGTAACAGTGACAGAGTAACAGAGTGACAGTGACAGAGTGACAGAGTAACAGTAACAGTGACACTAACAGATTGACAGACTAACAGAGTGACAGTGTAACAGGGTGACACAGTGACAGTAACAGAGTAACAAAGTGACAGAGTAACAGTGACAGTAACAGAGTGACAAAGTGACAGAGTGACAGTGACAGTGACAGAGTGACAGAGTACAACTTACCAACTCCCTCCACCAAACAAAGGATTTTCTCTCCTTTTTTGTACCATGTGGCTGGAGCCTAATTATCATCAAGTATTCAATTGGCTCTCACATGTGTTTTGCAGGAATAGGAAATTAACCCCATCTCTGCCACAGCCATGATCAGTGCAAACAGTAGCTCAATCCAATATGAGGTAATGACACTAAGTGGCCAGACAGTGCATCTCTGCAATATCTTTTTTTTTTTTTTTTAACATCCTCATTAATGTTTTGTCATGGCTAATTACAAGTTCTGGGACATTCTGTTAAATCTGGGACATTCGGACAAACTGGAAAACCTTTAGCTAAACATCACATCGCAAACGAAGCATTCAAACCAATGTGCATATTTCAAATAATTACTCTGAGTAGATTCTAGCTACTTTTATACAGTTAACATGCTACCTGTCTTTTCTTCCACATCCTTTAGTTTGTATGGAAATGTTAAAGTAGGGCTTAGACCAGGAGGGGCGTAAGTGACATGTTCATAATTTTACAGGCGAGCAAAAATAAGATTTTGATTGTTTGTATTCAATTGCCATTTATCAGTACATGCATAGTATCAATATCATTTTGAAGAAAATTAAAGAGATTTTCCATAAAAACACAATGAAATGAATAACCATTGCAGATAAGTATGGTTTCTTCACTATTTCTATCCCAAATGTGTTTTTCTTCAATTTAATAACAACTAATAAATCAATATGTATCTTTAAAATACACATGTGCACATATATACAGTCAAAAAATACTACTGTAAAATTTACAAGATTTTCTACAATCGACATGGTCTGGTTCTTATTCTATAGTGAATTCATTGTTTGAATTCTCAATTTAACTGAGTAAAATATCCACAAAAGTTAGATATTGTTTTACACAAAGCTTTATTTTACAGTTTTCTCAGCCATTTTGACTCATCTGCTATCACTCAGCCATCCAACAATGCAATACCAGGAGAGTGTAAGTGTGCTAGTTACGCCCTCCTGACGCTGAGTGTTTACCTCGATTTTGCTGTTGTGTCTTTATTACTTTCTCATTTTATTCAATGCAGTTTGTGATTTTAGTTAGGTCCTTTTGGCAGTAGATAGATGTCATCAAGAGATCAATATGCCATTTTGACAAAAATGTCACTTACACCCCTCTGGTTCTGAGCCCTCATCCTGTGCTTTCTTGACAGTGCGTCACAACTCCCTTGTTACTACACCTTCCAATGCTTCTGTGATGGTATACCACAGTAAGCTTTTAGAAGGGGGTGGTGATATTTTATAATTAAGGTCCTGTGAAAACCGTGGAATTTTTTTTAAAATTCATGGCAGAACTCTGATTGCCTTGATAATAATCGATAGTCACACAACTTGTCAGAAATATAAAACAATATTTTATTTAAGAATAAAAAGGGTGCACAGCTAAAATCTAATATTACAGAAAGGAAAGGCAATTTGTTAGAGATATGTGTGAAAAGTATACAGTTCATTGATTTCAAACGATTATAATGACCATAACATTATTAGCATACATGGTTAATATACTAATATTAATTATGGCTAATCAACCAAAGTGACTACTTTGCATTAATATTTTCATGATTGACAGTTAACTCAAATATCCATTGTCTTGTCAAAAGGCGATTGACGGCTCTCCCCACCTCTGCTTTCTTGGGGTGGGGAGAAACTCACCCTTGTGTCTGTGTTTTGTCAAAATCTTCCAGAATGGCCTGTGTAGAGATTTCAGTTTGTGAAAACGCAAAGGAATTCCTATGACTCAAAGCTTCAAAGCTGCATCTAATCTACTTTGAGCAAGAGATTGGGGGAGGGGAAAAACATTAACTTGACTCTCAAACAAGTTTAAACAATGTGCATTACATCCAGCAATAACCTGATTTGACTGTACTGTCCTTTACAGTATGTAGGTCCTTAAAACAGACATGTAAGGTTTGTGTAGATGTTGTCAAGGCATTGACAGAGAAGTTTGTCTAATTTTATAACTAAGTTTATTTTTATTACCATTACAGAAATCCAATCTTCATACACCCTTCAATTTTTACAACTTTTATGAACATAGCAGACAAGTAGATTCGAAGAGTGGCGGTAGCCTGTGCTACCTTGATAGGTAAACACCAGATTTCTTGTAAAGTAGAGCACATACTGTACTGTAGATGGTGTAACTATGGACGACAGCAGTAGACAGAGACCAAGATAAATTATTTTTTTGTGTAGAATTTAAGTGAGATAGATTTTAAAAAATAATGGTCTACACTCTATACTGAACTCTGGTGTTGTAAGTCAGTATCCACAATATATTTTCTCTCCCCAACAGCGTTCTTCGCTTTGAGAATGGAACCTAGTAATTGAAAAATTAGGTCAGAAGTGGATTAGTTGGCAAAGCAGAACAATCATATTGGCATTTAAGAATGCAGCTTTAAAAAGTCTTTATAAACTGCTCCCTTCAAAAAAGGTGTGGGTACTTTTATTTTTCTACCAATGTAGTCATAATGTGTCCTTTATTCAGCTAATATCTATGCATAATGGCTCACAGTCAAATCAGCCCAAACCCACACAAGCTCAAACCAGGCAAAAAGTAATCTGCCCCAGTGAAATCAAATAGAACACCTGTATTGATTTACGATCATTTTATTGTGTCAAACAAATGTGATTTGAAAGGGAAATAACTATACATTATAGAATGTTTTAAATTGTTACCATATGATTATTGTACTGCAGAAGAAAAAGAAGAAGAAGAATGCAACCTTATTGTTGTTTTGGTTCCCCTCAATGATATGATATTTCCCAATACTGTACTGACAACATTTATTTTTGTTTGATCTGAACAAGAAATAAA
The DNA here is from genome assembly GCF_017654505.1 of Polyodon spathula. Classification (NCBI taxonomy): domain Eukaryota; kingdom Metazoa; phylum Chordata; class Actinopteri; order Acipenseriformes; family Polyodontidae; genus Polyodon; species Polyodon spathula. The sequence goes on along the minus strand of NC_054535.1, from coordinate 28,026,699 downwards.
CTTAAAATAATAAATGGCATGTATGTAATAATATTTAAAGTCTTAGATAATAAGAAAATAAGTGTATTTTTTCTGCTTGTTGAAGAAAATCTCCATTCTTCTGCACGGCCTCTGAATGTTACCTGCCAATGTAGACCATTCTGCTTCCTCACTTTAGTATAGCAAATAAAGTAAAATAAATAATCAACAGTAGGGTTTGCTGTCAGTGGCAATACAGTAACCACAATACTGTGGTTTCAATGATGCGTTAAAATCAAACAACTGCATGCAGTCCGATTACTTTAGCAACCTTATTTAAGAATATCATAGGCATGTTGCATCTCTTCTATAAAGACAGGAGAAGGAGGCTTTGACTTTATGAACACACACAAACAGCATGACTGGGATTAATACATACTGCAGATAACTGGACATTTTAATTACTAAAACTTTTGATTTTATTTATTTAGCTAGTAAATGTTAGGACCTAATGGTAACTTAAATATTGAAACTTACACAAATACACGAACATGCACTGAAATCCAAATAAAAAAATATATATGTTAGCTGTACTTTTACTCTTTACATGTTTTACAAACAGTTCACAAGCCATGTTGTGAAGGCTATCAGACCTCATATTGAATTCTGAGCAAACTGCATTAAGGTCTCCACACACCGGGTGTGATGTGATGAAAGAACTTATAATAAGCTATAAGTAATTATGTATTTGCGAAAAAAAATGAACATGATTGTTGGACACTGCAACTTTAAGAAATACACGGAAAACAGCACCAAAAACGGTAACTAATAGTGCATCATTGCTTAGTCAACCTAAAATGTGTCTTTGAAAATGTATACCTCAAAATAGACAAGCACATCACTGAGGCTTAAAGACACCTGAAAGGGCTAAATCTGATCTGGATGCCTATTATACATTGTAACAAAGTGCCCGCCCCTGTGTATATTATCTGTTATGTGTTGCGTGTGGTGTGTTTAAATGTTGGTGTATAGACATTGGTACACGGGATATAAACGGGTCTGTGTAACACGAGTGTTTAAAAATGTATATGTGTATTTAGGCACGAGGATTGCACAGCACTTCACGTGCAAGTAAAATGTAGTAATATGTGAGCACGGGGAATTGCACTTTATTAATTCACGTGCTGGGATTCAAGTGAATAATTAATTGGTAATTGAATCCCAGCACAATAGTATATATAGATGCACGTTGTCACATACGGGTGGTTGGGTGTTCGGTGAGCGGAGAACGGGATTGGAGACGGAGGAAATAAGTAAAGTAGTAGTAATGATAAGAGGAGAAAGTATCCGCTCACCGTGTTTGTCAGTGTCTGTCCGTGCACCGTTTTGTTAAGTTTAGTCTGTTTTCGTTTGTCTATTTATTTTGGCGTAGAGTGCCGTGTCCTGTGTTTTTCGTGTTTGTGTAAACCTTTTATTTGGTATTAAACCGGCGCCAACAGGCGTCTTCATCACTTCATTTCATCCGTCCTGTGTTTTGTGTATTTCATTACTTTTCCTGGTTCTGACGCCGCCCACTTCGGCCGTCTCTGTGACACGTGGTGTCCTGCGTGGGATAACAGCGCCTCCAAGCGTCAGAGCAGGAGAGGTGTTTTGTCAAAAAAAATAAATAAATAACAAAAAAAAACCACAGCAACAACAAAAAAAATAAAATAAAATAAACATGGAAGGCTGGGACTGGAGAGATGGCTGCCAGGACCTGGAGGAGTTCCTCGGTGGTCTGGAGGACCAGGGCTGGTGCCTTGCCTGTGGGGAGTTTGGGCACCCGGTGGTGCGCTGCCCCTACCAGGAAGGAGAGGAGGAACTGCCGCAGGAGAGGAAGGTGAGGAGGTGGCAGAGAAGGGGAAAGGGGAAGAGGAAGGCAGAGGTCCCACCGCTGTCTCCACAGCCGCACCAGTCTCCTGCAAGGGAGGGAGAGCCGCACCAGTCCCCTGCAAGTGAGGGAGAGCCGCACCAGTCCCCTGTATCAAGGGGAGACTACACACCGCTCCCACCTCCACCACCAGGAGACTACACGCCGCTCCTACCTCCATGGGCAGGAGCAGAGCAGCAGGAGCTGCCTCTGCCTCCGCCACCTCCACCGGCAGGCGCAGAGCAGCAGGAGCTGCCTCTGCCTCCGCCACCTCCACCGGCAGGCGCAGAGCAGCAGGAGCTGCCTCTGCCTCCGCCACCTCCACCGGCAGGGGGAGAGCAGCAGGAGCTGCCTCTGCCTCCGCCACCAGCAGAGGGTGAATGCCTGCTGGTATCACTTCCCCCACCAGCAGAGGGTGAATGCCTGCTGGTATCACTTCCCCCACCAGCAGAGGGTGAATGCCTGCTGGGTCCCTGTCCACCAGCAGAGGGTGAATGCCTGCTGGTATCACTTCCCCCACCAGCAGAGGGTGAATGCCTGCTGGTATCACTTCCCCCACCAGCAGAGGGTGAATGCCTGCTGGGTCCCTGTCCACCAGCAGAGGGTGAATGCCTGCTGGGTCCCTGTCCACCAGCAGAGGGTGAATGCCTGCTGGTATCACTTCCCCCACCAGCAGAGGGTGAATGCCTGCTGGTATCACTTCCCCCACCAGCAGAGGGTGAATGCCTGCTGGTATCACTTCCCCCACCATCACGAGGAGAGGAGCTGGAGCTGCCTCTGCCTCCATCACCATCAGGGGGAGAGGAGCAGGAGCTGCCTCTCCCTGCACCAGAAGGACCAGGACTAGATGCTGGCGGTCCTCAGCAGCCCTTGCATAGGCTGCTGAGGGAAGCACGGGGAAGAACCTCCCGGCTGCAGTGGCCGAAAAGAGGGCCAACACCCGCACCCCAGCTTGTCCTGACTGCCAGCCTCGCTTCGCCCAAGGATGCCAGCCTCGCTTCGCCCAAGGATGCCAGCCTCGCTTCGCCCAAGGATGCCAGCCTCGCTTCGCCCAAGGATGCCAGCCTCGCTTCGCCCAAGGATGCCAGCCTCGCTTCGCCCAAGGATGCCTCTGCATCGCCTGGGGTTGCCCGCCGCTCTGCATCGCCTGGGGTTGCCCGCCGCTCTGCATCGCCTGGGGTTGCCCGCCGCTCTGCATCGCCTGGGGTTGCCCGCCGCTCTGCATCGCCTGGGGTTGCCCGCCGCTCCGCATCACAGCCGGAAGTACTGTGGCCGGAACCCCACGAAGGGGAGCTGCCGGCCACGAAGAAGGGGGAGGAGGTCTGGAGACCGCCAACCCCAGCAGCAGTTTCGCTGCCGGAGGAGGGGGAGGAGGTCTGGAGACCGCCAACCCCAGCAGCAGTTTCGCTGCCGGAGGAGGTCTGGAGACCGCCAACCCCAGCAGCAGTTTCGCTGCCGGAGGAGGGGGGGGAGGTCTGGAGACCGCCAACCCCAGCAGCAGTTTCTCCGCCGGAGATCGTGGGGGAGGTCCGGAGACCTGCTCCCTCTGCAGTTTCTTCCCTGCAGGAAGAACGGTGGTTGAAGCCCCACCAAGGGGAGCTGCCGGCGCCGAAGGAGGGGGAAGGTCAGGAGACCACACCCCAAGCAGCCTTTCCGCTGCTAGGACTACCCTGGCAGGAGAATGCTACCCTGCTGACAGCATTACGACCTGTGGGCCCCTGGAAGCCTCTGGTCCTGGCCAAGGACTTTGGGCGGGACTTTTGGGCTTTTAAGGGGGGAGGTGGCCATTGAGGCCATGTGTGCTTTGCACAAGGGGGGGGTATATGTGACAAAGTGCCCGCCCCTGTGTATATTATCTGTTATGTGTTGCGTGTGGTGTGTTTAAATGTTGGTGTATAGACATTGGTACACGGGATATAAACGGGTCTGTGTAACACGAGTGTTTAAAAATGTATATGTGTATTTAGGCACGAGGATTGCACAGCACTTCACGTGCAAGTAAAATGTAGTAATATGTGAGCACGGGGAATTGCACTTTATTAATTCACGTGCTGGGATTCAAGTGAATAATTAATTGGTAATTGAATCCCAGCACAATAGTATATATAGATGCACGTTGTCACATACGGGTGGTTGGGTGTTCGGTGAGCGGAGAACGGGATTGGAGACGGAGGAAATAAGTAAAGTAGTAGTAATGATAAGAGGAGAAAGTATCCGCTCACCGTGTTTGTCAGTGTCTGTCCGTGCACCGTTGTGTTAAGTTTAGTCTGTTTTCGTTTGTCTATTTATTTTGGCGTAGAGTGCCGTGTCCTGTGTTTTTCGTGTTTGTGGTAAACCTTTTATTTGGTATTAAACCGGCGCCAACAGGCGTCTTCATCACTTCATTTCATCCGTCCTGTGTTTTGTGTATTTCATTACCTTTCCTGGCTCTGACGCCGCCCACTTCGGCCGTCTCTGTGACATACATGTATATTAAATACATGTTAGAAATACAAGGCTGTGTTAACTAGCCAGCAGTTTACCATCTCCAGACTACCACCCACCAATTGTGATGGTTATATACAATATGAATTTAAATATGCTGTGGGTTATGCAAATGAAAATGAGGGGAAATAAAAAAAGCCTTTCACTCAAGTGTAAATAGCACCAATTTTGAAATGAGAAAACCCATGATTTTACCAAACAGCGTCAGACTAATTAGTATAGAGAACTAAACATTATGGGAAATAGAGGGTATTGCCACAGATATCCTAGATGTATCAACCTGTGACATTTCATGGTTAAGTTAGTGTTAAATATGGCAGGGCTGGGAGTTAGAATCCCTCTGCAGTGAGACAGGTGTGGAAGGTGACCAGGTGTTAAATAGTTGACCACCTGCAAGAACAGAGGAGCCAAGAAGCCAGTTTCTTTGTTCTTTTAGAAGCCTGGAGATGAATCTGTGGAGAACCCTCACGGCTGCGTGTTTAACCAGGGTGAGCAAACACGGCAACCAACGAGTTATCACCATGGGTAGACTGGGATAACCACAACTCTATAAGGATAGACATTAATTTAGGGGACTCTATCCCACCCCAGTATATTTGAGTTACAGAGGCTGGGATCCTGGTGCAGGACCTCCCTGTGCAGTGGGAGCAGCGCATAGCCGACTGTAGGCCACCTTTTGTATTGTAATTGGGTTTCTAACAGTGGATACCCACACCCCTGTTACATGGCTCCATTGATGTTATTTTTCTGGACAGCTCTAAACACTCTTAACATCAGATACATTTTTTTTCTGAGGATGTGTTAGTCAAAAAGTGGAAAACAAGCTCTTGTTCCTGTTCTTATTCTTGTTTTTCCTCTCCTTGTTGAAAAGGAAAAAAAAGTAAATTAAGATGGATCTTCGTGAAACTAGGCATATTTTTGGGACGACTTCAACTGTTTAACACTTGTCCATGTTTTCTTGATTAACTTGACCTATGTAATAGAGTAGAGTGCTGTAGAGTGACAGAATCCAGATATGTGACTCAACCGAAGCCTGATTATATAAAACAAATATTGGTATATTCATAAAGCAAAAAGAAAGAATGAAGTGATAGCTACCGAAAAACATTTTATATGTAATAAAAATGGTCAAGTTAGCATGAGGATCCAGCCATGTAAAGATGTGATATCTACAACAGGGACCAAGGGGTCTATTCATAAAATTAATCAATTAATCTATTTTATACAGCACCTTTCATAGTGGCCCACCATCACAAAATGCTTTACAAGATGCAATAACAAGAAAATCATTAATACTTCAGCTACAGAGAAATGCATAATACTTGATATACAGAAAAAAAAACCCATAATACATTAAATTAAGTGGAAAGTGCATAATACATGATAGTAGCATAATATGTGAAATAGTAGCAGCAACACAGCAGCTAATAGCAGATACCAGGCTTAAAGCAAGTGAGAACAGGTGGGTCTTGAGAGTGGATTTAAAGCGAGCGACGGTGGGAGCGTCACGCACCAAAGCTGGAAGAGTTCCAAAGGGTCTGAGCCATGAAGCTAAACGAGCGTTCTCCAAGTGTGGTGCACTTTTGCTTGGGGATAGCAAGCAGGCCAGAGTCGGTCCTAGTTAACCACATTTCACAGGGAATGAAAGTATGGATATGACGAAAAAACAAACATCTATAATCTTCTGGTTGACCTATATTTACCTATTCATGATGAAGTAAAATTAAGGGATTAGTAAAATACATGCAGCTGGTGTAGTTACAAAGTTCATGTGACGTGTTATGTCCATATGTGATAACACAACGTTGCCATTGGCTTGAATTAAAAATATTGTAACAGCAGTGTGCTTAATCCATAAACTGCATTTAAAAGAGCTAACTATGTGATGCTTATGCAAAACCTACGTACAATATACAAATGCCATACAAACACTTTCTAGCCCTGTCAAAAGCAAAATATATTTGTCAGCAATGTTAAAAATGCACACATTTGTATTTGTGGATGAATTTAATCTTCATGTGTACATACAGATGGTTCACATTGACCATGTAGAGTTGTCTATGCATCAGTAGGTTGCATTAGTGCTACAAAAGCAAATAATTGTTCTGTACTTACAACCATTAAAAACCCTATGGAACATCTCAGCCAGTCAGGTTGCAAGTGGAACACTGCTTTCTGAAAGAAACGGTGAGTGGTTAGAATCTTGAAAATTGCTTTACATGGCAACATAAACTTCAAACAGCTTAAGCATACCAGTCCAAAATATAACCTAAAAACACATTTTCAAAAAGTTTTCAAGACATTTTTTGTTGGTTTCCATTAGCATGTATATCCTTCATAGCGGTCATTACCTATATGTTGGACAATATCCAACCTGGAAATATTGTCTTTCAAATCACACAAAGACTTCTTCCTCTGTGTCCTATTTTAAAATACAAGCAATATATCTATTAGGCTTAGCTAAGGAAATACTGTCACAGTAGTGATACAGTACAGAGCAATAACAAACACACAAGGCTGCACTCCAATCTCAAGTTCAATTCAACATTAAATAACATTTATCAAGAGGTGAGGTTGATACAGACAACACAAGCCATGAGTTTGGCTTGTGCATTATGTCTGAACTGAAGATAAGCAATAATGTAGAAGACCTTTTTTGTGTTTAAAAATACATGTGGCACTGTTGAATGCTGTTGAAGCACATGCTACCACGACACAAGAATCTGTGATTAACAGTCTCTAAGAAATACAGAATGTGAAGAAAACTCCAGAATTCGATGGTATTATTATGAAATGGTCTGAATTAACTAGTTCTGACAGGGGTAAAGGCTGTTGCATCATATATAGAATTATGAACAGACTGCATTACTCACCTTGGGTAAACAGATGTATTCAGAAGGACCTAAACTAGTGCTGCTTAACAATACAAAATGCAAGAAAATAAACATAATAATAATAATAATAATAAATAATAATAATAATAATAATAATAATAAACAAATGTTAACATTTGGCTTATGACACTTTGTGACCCTGCACCAGGTGGTAAATTCACTTCTTCAAACCCTGTTTAAATAGCAACAGCAAGGCAATAGGAGACACTAACAGAATTCTGCCACTAGGTTGCTTTTCCTTTGGCATGTCGGTGGTGCTTTATGTTTCACAGGTGGTTTCATTCACACTCACTCTACAGTAGTTTGGGGTTGTACACTAATGAAATAAGAGATACACAAGTCACACAAGGTTAGTCTTTTTAGAGATATAGAAATATATAGGACAACCGTGATCCTTGCTTTTTAAGTTAAGCTTTATGAACGAGTTAAGATAGTTCAGATTTTTGCTTGGTTATTGTGACAGGGTAGCGTTGCAGGCCCAGGTAGTATCAGCAGGCACAGAGATTCAGAAACAAGGAAGCTGCAGATTAAGCGCGGCTGTGCGTTTTAATAAACAAACTAACACAAAGTGCAAACAAAAAGGCACATGGGCCAAAACAAAGGTTTAAACAAAACTGTGAAGAACTGTCACTGAACTTTATCAAACCAAAAAAGCAACCACATCATACAAACTGTTAACTGTTAACAAACCCAACAAAGGCTTTTTCTCCCTTTTTTATACCATGTGGCTGGAGCCTAATTATCATCAATTATTCAATTAGCTCCAGCCACATTCTCACATGTATTTTGACAGGGATATGAAATTAACCCCATCCCTTCCAACCACCACCAAAACACCACAAAACAATATTATTTACAGGCAGGGCCCTGCCCTGCCACAGTCATGCCAGTTGACCATGGTTGACTAAGGCTGCATTCACACTGGGTCCGTTTCAAATGGATTGGTCTGGTTCACTTAGTTTGAAACAATGTGTCAATGTGCTTGCTGTTCACAGTTATCTGAGAGCAAAGGGACTGAGTTTGTTTGTATGCGAGCTCAAGTTTTGGTTTTTTTTGGACCTTTTCCGTTTTTTTCATGACCGAGTACATACATATATTGAAGTAACATACAACACTGCACTATTCTCCTACTGTAGGCATTCATTTGAATATATTTTCTTATTTTTGCGAGTTTTGTCTAGTTGTTCAGCTTGGATTTGCAGAATGAAAAACTGGATATTTTTTCTTCAATTCACTGATGCTGCAGCAACTCTGAAGCCGTTAAAATAACACAGTATATAATAACACAATAATAGTTAATAAATGAAACACCGGGTGTATTAGTTGCAGATGATAATAACTCCTTATTTTCTATATATTGCCATTTCAAAACATGTTAAATATGTACAAAAATCCAGATTTATAATATAAATCAGCCATTAGTATTACAATTTAAACATGAAACACACAATCAGAATGATTAAACAAATAATCCATAAGATTGTTTATTTTATTTTTTAATGGCACTAACACATCCTAATAAATGACTCTGCTATTATCTTGCTGAGCACACTGATGCAGTTTTGTACAAGTGATATGCAAAACAGGGACGATTTACGATTTTACTGTTTCTGACGGGACAAAAAGTGAAGGCTGTTTTTGCTCTACTTGTTTCTTCAGAATATGAACTAAATTACATGCAAAATGTTTACTTCCGAGTGGCCTTGCCTTGTATAGTTCATTTCCTATGTGCAAAAGAATGGAGACAAACTATCCTTTATTAGTTTAATTTACTGACCCTCTATTGGGACAAATTAGACATGGAATGCTGGAGATGCCTGTTTACGATGATGGTTCTACTGCAAATTATATTTTTTAACCTGGTCAATGACTTCTCATGGAAGAAAGGGATCTTGTGGGATAAGTGTGTTGGATTAGCCCTGAATAATGCCAGTGTGAACATGGAGAATTAAATGTCTGAAAAAAAATACTTCTGATAAAAATCTGAATGTGCATGCACAGGGTTCCCTGTGTCACTTGATTAACCTGTTGGTGAGAAAGAATAATCTGCTCTGCATTGTAAATCCAAGTTATGTGGTGTGTGAAACTACTGTTCAAAAAGCTCAAAGACTATGGCACAACTAAAGGATTTTTGCACATTTTGTGAATGGCATACTGGCAAGCCACCATGGTTTTCAAAACATTCCTGCTAGGGAGGATGTACTTTGCTTCAAGCTGATTGACAAACGCTCTGAAGCCCTTATCCTCAACCACAGGAGCATGTTAACCAGAGTCTCATACAGTTTGGCCTGTCTGGATCTCACTTTAACATAAAAGGGAAAGTTTAAATGAAACATTAACATTGCATTCCATTTATGAAGGTTCACATTTCTCAATAAACCAACTAAATGTTTGTATTCACATTTTTGATCTGTATGTTCAAATTCAATATAATAAACAAATATCTTTATTTCAAAAGCAACATACCTGGTTCAGTAGGCCGTCGTGCTACAGCACCAGCAATGTTTCCAGCCAGAACGCTTTCCAGCCCCCACATTGATGCACGTCAGGATGCCTTGACCGCAAGCGCCTCAACATCCCAGTGTTTCAACTGTGTAGCTGAGCAGGTTGTTACACAAGCGATGTTGACACGCCAACATTCTTTGCAGGCTACAGTTGCAAATAATGGTGGCGTGTCAACTTAGGTGTGATTCATTTTGTATAGGAATAATAATAATAATAATAATAATAATAATAATAATAATAATAATAATAATAAACCATTGACTCGTATTTTTAATTATGTATTTAGCATTTAATTATGTGATGTGATTTCATTATTTTTGTTTTCATTAAGAAGCAATCGTCTCAACTGCCTCTCGTTTAATTGGGACAGCCGCTTATTCTGGATATTGTTCCTTCTCCCGAAGCGTTTTTATTTTTTTATTTTTTTTATTTACTGAATTTAAAAAAAAAATCAATACAAAAAAACAAAAAAAAAAAAAAAAAAAACGTTCAATTAATTAAAGACTGAGACAGAGGCTTTGTTAATATGCCCACCACGGTTATGTTAAGGTGCTTTTGTCATTTGTGTCACTTTAAGAGAGATAGAGGGAGGTCGTGTCTGAGGGGTGGGGCAATATTAACTTAACATCACAGAGAACTGACTGACAGACTATAGCCAAGCAAGCTGCGTTGAGGCTTTTTCATCTGCTTCGAACAAATTCTTCACACATCCAAGCCAGATGAATTCAATGGGGAAACTCGCTTTGTTTCTGCTTTTTGATTTTATGGTAATGAAAGGTAAGATACATAAAGCGTGCAAACCTTTGAATATGAGTCACGTTGCCAGAAGACTCGTTATAACAGAGAGCGCAGGTGAATACAAACAACGCTGTAACTAAAAGCTTTTAATTTGTAAATGGAAACGCATTTGTTTCAGTATTGGAGAAGTACAGCTTTTTAAACGAGTAGCGCTTTATAATGGCTTTGGTAAACGGCGTGATAACAAAACATTTTGTACTTCGCTAAATGTTTAATTATAACTTTGTAGCGCCTACGAGAGTGTACAGGTATTTAAGGTATTCATAACATTAGTAATTTGTTATTAACCTATATAATAAGTGGATAAACTATTCAAATTGCTATTATTATTATTATTGTTATGGTTATTAGTCGTCGTAGTAGTATTGTTAGTATTACGTATTTGCTAATTCGGAAGTTTAAAAGAGACACCTTTCTTTACTATGTACTGTTGTTTTAAAAAAAACATGGGTTGCACTGGAATACAATAAAACCAGTGAATGTGTATAAATAATAGTTCCGTGGTACAAGTAATACTGAGGAAAACACGCTGAATGGTCTGGAAAGTTTCAGATAAGTTACCGGTAGGCTATTTAGAAACCTATATTACTTGGACGGGTACTGCTTTATAAAATAGCCTTAGTTTACAAAAAACCAAAAAACAATAATAAAAAAAAAAAGATGTATTACTCATAAGCTTGATGACGTTATGAGACAAAAAAAAAAAAACCCAGACAGATCACTGTATGACAATTGTGTGTGTGTGTGTGTGTTTTTTGTGTAAAAAATGTTTTGATAGCAGCAGATGGGTGACTAATGTCAAACTGAATAGAACATATTACGCCGGGGAGGGGGGGCCTAAAATGTGTTATCTGTTATGGTTTTAATTATCTATTTTATACTCACTTATATATCACTAGAGCAGATAATAAACAGCAACAAATGGATAAAGTATTTAGCCAACATATTATGCATTGCTTAACATTATTATTATTATTATTATTATTATTATTATTATTATTATGTATTTTTATTTCTTTTAAATTGAGAAATGTGTGTTTTTGGTTATTTTTATCAGTTGATAATAATAAAAAAAAATGAATGTAGCTTATGGAGCCTTTCTGCTTCCTTTTGTCTCTGGCTATGACGCTGCCTGAAATGAGAGTGTATTTGGTCATGTTATGTTTTGTGTTTGAGCTTTCATTCCATATCTTGATTACAGAGATGTTATGTGAAAGGGGGGTTTGGACTAAACATGAGAGAAATGCTGTGATTTGAAAGTTGTTTTCAACTGCTCTCTGTGGGGGGAAAAAAAAGTATGAAAATATATGTTAATGGGCTGTCCCTCGCATTAACTGGGTTAAAGTAATTGGGCACACTAAAGGATATCTTGCAATAAGGGCCATTTTATGACCACACCTGAATTCAATGAAAGTCTGTGGACGTGTAGTGTCACGTGTCCTATGAAGGAGTTACCTCACCATGTGACCCAGTCCAAGGTGACGAACTGGCCTAGCTGTAACGCTGTGACTGATGACAACCAGCAATTGGCTTCATTGTATTGGTGACACCATCATATGCCTCAAACAGCAAGTATGGCTTTTGACTGTACATGTCTGGATTAGCGTTTCACGTGCAACAAATGATTGTTGTCTATGCCACAGTTCATACTTGCAACCTGGAAAGAGGTGAACCGTAGTGTATGACCTTGCATGCTTTTGTTGCTAAACATCTAGGCTGATGTCCCACAACTGCTCTTCCAACATTCTTGAAAAGTCCAGAAAGCTGTCATCATCCATTGATGGCCTTTTGTGAGAGGATGGTCATTGATGTGCAACAGTGCTCCAGATCACTGGTGTGTAACAGTGCAATCATTCTCCTAGCAACATCATCAGTTGCAGAATTGTTTTTAAAGGAGGCTGGAAAATCCAAATAGGCCACTAACCCAGATCACGGACATGGAACATTTTCTCTGTTGTAAATAGAAATCATCTTAGAAAAGCTCACAACTGCAAGTCATCCTTTTATACAAGAACTAAATGAAAATTGAAATGGAGCCATGCTTTAATGTTACTGTGCTTCTACACTTTGATGCACAACATGTAGAGTGCTCAGGATTCTAGAACATGTTATCAATATTCCTCTAATTTATTTAAACAGTTAGTAATAGATTCCTCTGCCCACTTTCATACTCTAATCCAAACAGTGTAAACGTTCACTTTTCTGACCACATGTTTTTCCACAGGTATGTGGTAATGAATATTCATTGAGCTTAATTACAGTGGCTCTCAAAAGTATTCACCCCCCCTTGGACTTTTCCACATTTTCTTGTGTTACAACATGGAATCAGAATGGATTTAATTAGGAGTTTTTGCAACTGATCAACACAAAAAAAGTCCATAATGTCAAAGTGAAAAATAAAATCTACAAATTGTTCTGAATTAATTACAAATACAAAGCACTAAATAACTGAGCATTAGTATTCGCTCCCTTGAGTCAATATTTGGTAGAAACACCTTTGGCAGCAATTACAGCCATGAGTCTATTTGGATAAGTCTACCAGCTTTGCATATCTGGACACTGCAATTTTTGCCTATTCTTTGCAAAATTGCTCAAGCTCTGTAAAGCTGGATAGGGACTTTTGGTGAACAGCAATTTTCAACTCTTTTCCACATATTCTCAATTGGATTGAGGTCTGGGCTTTGACTGGGGCACTCCAGGACATTGATCTTTTTGTTTTTAAGCCACTACAGTGTGAATTGCTGTTCACCAAAAGTCCCTATCCAACTTGATGGAGCTTGATCAATTTTGCGACAGCGAGTGGGAGAAATACAGGCGTGGAAAAGTACAGAGCAGTTTAGAAGCAGTAAGGAGAAATTACATCTTTAATTGCTTTAATCAGAAAACACAGGACATTGGGGAAACACAGCAGCAGCTCAGTCAAACAGCCGCATATGTTTTTCTGATAACAAACAAGCTGAAACTCTGAGCAGCTGATTCAAATTCAGCTCCATTCTGAGACACGGGTGAGGGGAGGAGCCAACAGCACAGCAGAACAACGCAGTTAAACGAGGCAGCCTTCCCAGCGACAGCAAGTGGGAGAAGTACAAGCGTGGAGAAGTACAGAGCAGTTTAGAAGCAGTTTGAAAGCAGGCTGACAGCTGCAGAAGAAACTAAACTTCAAAAAAAAAAAAAAAAAACCCTCAACATGGTCTTCAAGCCAATAATCTGTGACACCTGCTTGATGTGGGAAATCCAAGAAAACCCAGCGGAGCTAAACCAAGTGTGCATAAAGTGCCGCGCGATCCAGGACTTGCATAAACTAGTAAGTATGCTAGAAATGGAGCTGGAAGAAGTGCGACAGCAACAGGATCTTGAGGAACTGGCACACCCACAATTCATGGAAGTCTGCATCACCCCTAACCGAATGAAAGCCACCAGGGAGATAGGTAAGGTCAGGTAAAAGAAAAAAAAGAAACTTCGTCAAACACAACCACCAGAAATCAAAACAACCAACAAATTTGAGTCACTTCAGAATTTTGATGAGCAGAACCAACAACAAGAGAATGAAAGGAACAACATCCAGGACCCTATTGACAGTGGTGACCAGACAGCAAAAAGAAGGTAGGTCATGATTGTTGGGGACTCCATATTGAGAAACACAGCAAGTTCAATTCGCAGTTTGGACCCCCTTACTACAATAGTGTGCTGCCTTCCGGGAGCCTCGGTCAAGCACATCACTGAGAACGTGGACAGGCTCCTAGAACGAACAGGAGACGACCGGTAGTAGTCGTCCACATCGGTATAAACAACATTGGAAGAGACAGACCAAAATCCCTGCAAAACAAATTCAGAGAGCTAGGGAGGAAATTAAAAGAGAAAACCAAAACTGTGGTATTTTCTGGTATACTACCGGCACCTTGCAAAGGACCATATGGACAGCTGGAAATAATTAATCAAAACGCATGGCTGAAGACGTGGTGCACACGGGAAGGCTTCACCTATCTTGATCATTGGACCACATTCTACAACGAGGACTATCTGTATAGACGGGACGGACTGCACTTAAATAACAAGGGAACCAGTCTATTTGGAGAAAAGATCCTCAAGCAGGTTCAGAATCATTTAAACTAGAAAGGAAGGGGGGAGAAATCAACAAAAAAACAGAAGGGAGACCGCATCAAAACAAGAACAACAACTCAGGTAAGACAACCATTAAATGTATTTATCTAAATGCTAGAAGTATCAGAAACAAAATTCTAGAACTTGAAGCTACTGCACTAACAAGTAACTATGATGTGATAGGTGTTACAGAAACTTGGTTGTCTGAGAGTGATGGGGACGAATATAATATTTGTGGGTATACACTGTATAGGAGAGACAGGCAGGACAGAAGAGGAGGAGGGGTAGTGCTATACATAAGAATTATTTATAGTAAAATAGAGAAAACACCCACAGAAGGATGGTTATTCTTCAAAAATGTAGTACTAGAGGCGCAAAACAATTACATCCCTAAGGTAGACAAATCTAAATGTAAAACTAAATTGCCAAAATGGTTTAATAGATCAATTAAAAAAAATATTCAGCGAAAAAAGGCACTTTACAGAGCATTAAAAAAGGACCAAAAAGAAAGTATGCAGAAAGAGTACACGGAACTGCAAACGCAAGTCAAAAAGGAAGTTAGAAAGGCCAAGAGAGAAATAGAAATGAACATTGCTAAGGGAGCTAAAACCAATTCCAAAATGTTTTTCCAATATTACAACAGCATGAGAACATTCAAAGAGGAGATTAAATGTTTAAGAGATACAAATGGCAAAATCGTAGATGAAGAAAAAAAATAGCAAATATATTAAATGATTACTTTTCACAAGTTTTTACAAAGGAAGATACTGACAACATGCCCCACATGTCATCCAGTTCCTATCCAGTTTTAAATAACTTTAGCATAACTGAGGCAGAAGTGTTAATGGGACTAGAAGCTCTTAAAATAAACAAATCCCCTGGGCCGGATGAGATCCTCCCAAACGTAATACCGATCCACAAAAAGGGAAACAAAACTGAACCAGGTAACTACAGACCAGTAATCCTGACTTCTATTATATGCAAACTTATGGAAACTATAATAAGATCCAAAATGGAAAATTACCTATATGGTAACAGGGTCCTGGGAGACAGTCAACATGGTTTTAGGAAAGGGAGATCGTGTCTAACTAACTTGCTTGATTTTTTTGAGGATGCAACATCGATAATGGATAATTGCAAAGCATGTGACATGGTTTATTTAGATTTCCAGAAAGCTTTTGACAAAGTCCCGCACAAAAGATTAATTCTCAAACTGAACGCAGTTGGGATTCAAGGAAACACATGTACATGGATTAGGGAGTGGTTAACATGTAGAAAACAGAAAGTACTGATTAGAGGAAAAACCTCAGAATGGAGTGTGGTAACCAGTGGTGTACCACAGGGATCAGTATTAGGTCCACTGCTATTCCTAATCTACATTAATGATTTAGATTCTGGTATAGTAAGCAAATTTGTTAAATTTGCAGATGACACAAAAGTAGGAGGAGTGGCAAACATTGTTGCAGCAGCAAAGGTCATTCAAAATGATCTAGACAAGATTCAGAACTGGGCAGACACATGGCAAATGACATTTAATAGAGAAAAGTGTAAGGTACTGCATGCAGGAAATAACAATGTACATTATAAATATCATATGGGAGATACTGAAATTGGAGAAGAAATCTATGAAAAAGACCTAGGAGTTTTTGTTGACTCAGAAATGTCTTCATCTAGACAATGTGGGGAAGTTATAAAAAAGGCTAACAAGATGTTCGGATACATTGTGAAAAGTGTTGAATTTAAATCAAGGGAAGTAATGTTAAAACTGTACAATGCACTAGTAAGACCTCATCTTGAATATTGTGTGCAGTTCTGGTCACCTTGCTACAAAGGATATTGCTGCTCTAGAAAGAGTGCAAAGAAGAGCAACCAGAATTATTCCGGGCTTAAAAGGCATGTCATATGCAGACAGGCTAAAAGAATTGAATCTGTTCAGTCTTGAACAAAGACTATGTGGCGACCTAATTCAAGCATTCAAAATTCTAAAAGGTATTGACAGTGTCGACCCAAGGGACTTTTTCAGCCTAAAAAAAGAAACAAGGACCAGGGGTCACAAATGGAGATTAGACAAAGGGGCATTCAGAACACAAAATAGGAGGCACTTTTTTACACAGAGAATTGTGAGGGTCTGGAATCAACTCCCCAGTAATGTTGTTGAAGCTGATACCCTGGGATCCTTCAAGAAGCTGCTTGATGAGATTTTGGGATCAATAAGCTACTAACAACCAAACGAGCAAGATGGGCCGAATGGCCTCCTCTCGTTTGTAAACTTTCTTATGTTCTTATGTATGTTTGGGGTCATTGTCCTGCTGGAAGATTAATCTTCTCCCAAGTCCCTCTTTACAATAAACAAGCTATTCTACAGTACTACAAACAACAATCTTTCGGTTTGCAGTGGGAAGCAAGATATGCATGTGTAATAGCATAAAAGGAATATTCTGTTTACCGTGTAAACGCAGAATATGAAAGGAGTACGAGAATTCCGCCTGCATGTATACAGAGCATTCAGAATGTTCTCGTATTCCAAATACTTTAATATTTTGAATACTTGCACCACGTAAATGCACTGGATGTAGTTAAGCAGTGACTGTTTGGCAGTTGAGTCTTTATTGATTTTCTTAGTTTTAAAAACTTTTATTCCCCCTAGCACTTTCGTAGAACAGTTTGGAACATGGACTAGCCTTGCTCTGCCCTTGTTCCACACTAAACATCATTATTTTTTTTTTTTTTATATATACATAAAAGGCATTATAATACAAATAAGAATAAAACTCACATGCATACACACTATCAACCAGCCCTCCTATCTTCAGGTTACTGCTTTCTTCTGATTCATTGTAAAATAATGTAGATAAAATAACGTAGTGCTTTGTTTTCATCTGAGATCCTGTCTGAGCTCTTTAGGATTTCCAAACTCACCTGAGATCAACACCTATGGTCCTGAACTGTATTAATTTAAGTTAGCATAAGTTGTATTTGTGGGACACATGTCCCTTGTACCTTAAAGGGTTAATAAGCCCAGTATAAATAGGTGTATTAATCATACCAGAAATAGAAATGAATGAAAAGTACATTTGTATTTGAAAAACATCAAGATTATCATTTTTATGTAAGAATTTCTTTATTTATAAAATTGTGTTGTGAACACAATAAGTAGTGATCTCTGGTATATTTATTTCTATCAGTGTTTATCACTTAACCCTGAAATCAGAAACCCTCATTCTCCCCTATTGAGTTCAATTTATAAGGTGTTAATGTGACATATTAGCATCTCAGAATTTTCACCAGGGATTTATGGAATCAAGTAAATAACTGACTTAGCCTGTTTAAAATTAAACAAATACAAATGACTAAACAGCTGCAGTCAATATCCATTAAACAAAACAATTTGTAAAACGGTTAATCTACTTTACAAGACTATTGGAAAATGTTTTTTAAATTAGTAAAATACAAAACAATTCCCAGCTACTATGATTGTGTGAATCACTAAACCAAATTTAAATTAAGACGAAACAGATGGGACACAAAAGCATTTAAATCAGTCAAAGGACTGCATGACTGATCCTGTCATAAATTGGTCTGTTGTCCTAAAGTGAGCAGGATGTGTGCTGAGAGTAGAACTGATAAACAGTCTGATGCTCCCTTTAAATTAAAAAAACCAAAACCGAAACTGAATGTTTTGTACAGTGAAGACACGTTGGCACTCTCAGTATTAAGCTCTTTTTCGCGAGCTCATCGCACACTTTGCTGCATGTAGACAGTTCATTTTAACATTCCATAATAATTTTAATATTGTAATATAAATCAAAAGTTATGACAAGTCAAGTCTGGGGGTTCAGGTGTCTGGGGCTGTTTTGTCTCAAAGAGTAAATAGTGGGGTTCCGTAAAATGTAGCATTACACATCCCCATGTGTTGCTCCAACTGTTTAAATAATGTACCTGTCATTTATTTTTATTGTTACATGGGTGAAAGTGTTGTGAGGTCCATTCCTATGATTCCTGTAGAAATGCCATGGAAAACTGTAAAATATTTTTGCACATGCTTGATTTTTTTGTGAACTTTAGTATGTTTTTCTCCTGTTGAACTGTAACTTGATTGAAACCATAGGCACCTAAACCATAGAGCACAGGGTTAAGGTTTGCACAGTGTCAGCGGCACACTCTTGGCGGTTATAGCTCCCGCCCCCCCACCCCCAATGAACAGAAAAACAGATCAGCCTTGCTGTAATGCTTTTCTTGGTAGGCAAATCTTTATACAGCGTGTGTTGTGTTTCTGCGTGTGAGACTGACAGCTAAGAGCTCTGTCAGAACTCTGGTGATCAGGAGAGGATTTATCAGTATGCACATTTATAAAGAGATATGTGAAAAATACCGTGAATAAGGGTTGGGGCTTGGCTATAGATACAATACTGAAAGTTTTTTTGCTATTCAATGCCTTTTAAACAGCGCGTGTAAAATAACCAGCACGTGTCAAAATAAATTGGACCTGATGTTCCTGACGAGCGCTGAATAAATGGACTGCATAGGGTTAAGTATCTATATAAGTAGGCATTCAAAAAGACATGATTTTAATTCATGCAAGAACAGCAAAAGATACAACCATGCCCTACTTGAGTAATGAAGATCGCCTGGTTGCTATCGGCATGATTTGAAGGTGGCCTGGCTGTGAGAGAAGTTGCTCAGAGAATGAGATGTTCTGTTTCAACAATCAGCAGACTAGTCCAGAGAAACCAGGAAACTGGTTCTATAAGGGACAGGCCACGTCCTGGAAGGCAGAGGGTCACCACAGCGGCCCAGGACTGTTGCATCCAACTGATCCGTCTAGATAATAATTCACACTGCAGTGGCTACAGCATGAGAAATTCCAGGAAGAAATAACCCACGCATCAGCAGAATGACTGTAGCCATGAAAATGACTTGTATGCTCGGAGGCCGTTCAGGGGTAACATGTTGACAGCTGAGAGACAAAATCGCCATCTTATGTGGGCCATCTGTGTTTTATTCACCGATGAATGCCATTTTGCCCTTGACAGACCTGACGGGAGACAATGTGTGTGGAGACGTCGTGGTGAGCGTTATGCTGACTGTTGCATTGTTCAAGTCAACCGGTGGGGTGGTGGAAGTGTGATGATGTAGGGAGGAACACTGTGACACTGGTAAAAAGCTTTCTGTTCATCCAAGTTACTATCTAACCTCTTACTGTGAAAACCTGAGTTCCAGTTTAGTTGACAGAAAAAAAAAAAAAACTGCCTCAATATTAAAATCAGCTTAATTTGTAATTTACGTGGTAACTGGTAGTAACAGTAACAATATTGTCCTCTGTTCATAAAACATATCTATATAATATATGCATTTTTTTTAACAGGTTGTTTATCATCCAAAGGTGAAGATCGTTTGTTCAGGAGGTTGCTCCGCCGCTACAATCAGTTTATCAGGCCAGTAGAAAATGTTTCAGATCCAGTAATAGTTGAATTTGAAGTGTCTATTTCACAACTGGTCAAGGTGGTAAGCATCCATTTTATGACATTTGTCATTGTCATAACTGTTAGACGCTCAATAGGGTTGAATTTAGAAACAATCGAAAAGAAAATGTAATTTAATGACAGATGTTTTGACTAGAAGTCTTTTCTTAAGGCATTAATATGTATGCATGAATGTATGTATGTGATATTATAATTAACGCAAAACATAATGGGGGCAGTTAAGTCACAGATGTGTTTTTGTTTAACTTAGCCATTTAGATTCCGCTAATGTGGGTTTTTTTTCTCCCTTCTTTCTTCTGAGTCCTAGATTCCAATTTGACTGTTTCAGTTAGTGTGAAATGTTTTTGTCAGATTATACTTGCATCACCAGGCTTGAAATGTTTTTATTTTCTAGGATGAAGTGAACCAGATAATGGAAACCAATCTCTGGTTGCGGCATGTAAGTTTTATATTGATTTTTGTCCATTTATGGCACTCTGTTTTATCTAAAACGAATACTGCTGAATAAAGGCTGTCTAATGCAAATATCATTACAGCAATTTGTGCCAATATTCTTATAAAAAATGTCCTCTTACTGGTAAGAACTACTACTTCAGCATTAAACTAAATGTCAAAGTTTGATTTATTAAATGTTTAAACGGATCCATTAGTCCTTCCTATCGGATGTCTAGAATATATTTTAAAATGGCTTGGGTGAACAGAGCACTCGGGTTGGCTGGAGAAGATTTCAAATGGTGTTGTCATTAAAAACAGTGCACTAGCTGGATCAATTTAGCCTCATCAATCGGCTAATAATTATAATAATAATAATTTTATATAGTCCTATATTTTATATAGCCTTACATCTACAAGCATCACAAAGCAATGTACAGTTCAATTAGACATAACAGACATTGCATTTTCTAATGTTTACATGTTTTAATTGTATAAGTATGTTTTAAGAGTCTCAGAGGCTTTGATCACCCCAGGAAGAGCATTTTGTTCATATCCAATTCAATTTAACTGAGAGTTGCTGGCTGGCAGAACTCCATCTCTTCCACTCCCAGTTTGAGATATGTGATTTTTACAGTCTGGTTTCATGTTGCAGGTGTAAATGTACCATTAGTGAGCTTTATGCTTTGCTTTTAAAAAACAAAAACTAATATATATATATATATATATATATATATATATATATATAGATATATATATATATATATATGAAAAGGTTAAAATGTACACAAAGTTTAAAAGATTAAAAAAATGTTCAAACGTCCTGAAAATAAAAGATTTTTTAATCTTTTAAACTTTTTGTGTACATTTAAAAAAAAAAAAAAAAAAAAAAACAACTTTGAAAAATACACCTACAGTGTGTGTGTGTATATATATATATATATATATATATATATATATATATATATATATATATATATATATATATATAGTGGCTTGCAAAGGTATTCAGAACCCTGACCAATTCTCTCATA
Organism: Polyodon spathula; assembly: GCF_017654505.1. Taxonomy (NCBI): domain Eukaryota; kingdom Metazoa; phylum Chordata; class Actinopteri; order Acipenseriformes; family Polyodontidae; genus Polyodon; species Polyodon spathula. The sequence continues at coordinate 28,005,101 of NC_054535.1, read as the reverse complement.
TTACTGAATTACAAATGGTACATTGAAATTTCATTCTGTTTGATATTTTATTTTAAAACACTTAAACTTAAAATCAATTATTGTAAGGTGACATCGGTTTTGTTGGGAAATATTTTTAAGAAAAAATAAAAAACTGAAATATCTTGCTTGCATAAGTATTCAACCCCCACACATTAATATTTGGTAGAGCCACCTTTTGCTGCAATAACAGCTTTAAGTCTTTTGGGGTAAGTATGTACCAGCTTTGCACATAGTGTTGGAGTGATTTTGGCCCATTCTTCTTGGCAGATTTGCTCCAGGTTGTTCAGGTTGGTTGGACGACGCTTGTGGACCGCAATTTTCAATAGTGCCACAGATTCCCAATGAGATTGAGATCAGGACTTTGACTGGGCCACTGTAGGACATTCACCTTTTTGTTCTTGAGCCACTCCAATGTTGCTTTGGCCTTGTGCTTGGGATCATTGTCCTGCTGAAAGGTGAATTTCCTCCCAAGCGTCAGTTTTTCTAGCGGACTGAAGCAGATTCTCTTGCAGTATTTTCCTGTATTTTGCTCCATCCATTCTTCCTTCAATTGTAACAAGATGCCCAGTCCCTGCTGATGAGAAGCATCCCCACAGCATGGTGCTGCCACCACCATACTTCACTGTAGGGATGGTGTGTCTTGAGGCATGGATGGTGTGTCTTGAGGCATGGACAGTGTTAGGTTTGCGCCACACATAGCGCTTTGAGTTTTGGCCAAAAAGCTCAGTCTTGGTCTCATCTGACCAAAAAACCTTTTCCCACATCGCAGCTGGGTCACTCATGCTTTCTGGCAAACTCCAGACATGCTTTCGGATGGTACTTTTTGAGTAACGGCTTCTTTCTTGCCACCCACCCATACAGGCCAGTGTTATGCAGAGCTCTTGATATGGTTGACTGGTGCACCATTACTCCACTCCCAGCCACTGAACTCTGTAGCTCCTTTGAAGTGATTGTTGGCCTCTCTGTGGCTTCTCTCACAAGTCTCCTTCTTGTTCGAGTGCTGAGTTTTGAGGGATGGCCTTTTCTTGGCAGTGCCTGGGTGGTGTGATGCAGCTTCCACTTCCTGATTATTAATCCAGCTGTGCTCACTGGGATATCCAAACACTTGGATATTATTTTGTACCATTTCCCCAATCTATGCATTGGTATTACTTTATCTCTAACTTCTGTAGAATGCTCTTTGGTCTTCATTTTCCTTCAGATTCACAGCCTTACCAATGATCCTTCATCAGTGGGGTTTTTATCCAGAAAATGTGACAGCAACTTTAATGGTTCACAGGTGGAGGCCAATGGTGAGGTAATTGTGTCCTCTTTAGGGCAATTTCTTTCATCGGTACAAAGTGGGAGCTTCCATAGCACAGGGGTTGAATACTTATGCAAGCAAGATATTTCAGTTTTTTATTTTTCTTAAATATTTCCCAACATAAAACCAATGTCACCTTACAATAATTGATTCTGAGTTTGAGTGTTTAAAAATAAAATATCAAACAGAACGAAATTTCAATGTACCATTTGTAATTTGGTAATATGAGAGAATTGGTCAGGGGTCTGAATACTTTTGTAAGCCACTGTATATCAGAAACCTTTAATGGTGAAAGTAGAATGGCTTCTGTCTCTGGTGACAGCTGGAAGCAGTAGGTGAAGGATCTATCATCTCCCCCACTGTGTGCAAGTCTTTCAGCTTCTATAAACAATTTAATCACAGCTCCCTGCACTGATGGCAGGGATGAAACAGAGTTTACTCCTACACTGGAAGAACTGCAGCAGGCCTCAGCAGGATTTTAAATACGTGAAAGCGACTGCAGGTCTAACACTTCTAAAACCTTGCAAATAGACCCACATTATTCAATCGCTCAGAGCTCTGACAAAGAGAAGTTAACTGACCAAGAATAAAGGAAGTTGGAATTGGGATGAAGGTATAGATGCAATCTGATATTTACAAGATGACCTTCTGCAGTTTCTGTTGGGACTTGCTGAAAGTGGTCCACTTGCAATGGTCACAGAGTACCGACGAGCAAACCTCCAAGCTTAGAGCACATCTTGAACAAGGATCCTCTATTTAAAAAATGGACAATCAGTTTTGTAAGCAACCAGTTGATCACAGACAATTAGTATGTTTACACTTGCAACTCTGACCTGAGTTTCCTTATACCCAAGTGTGAGGCGTGTGAGTAAAAATGGATTTTCCAGACAGCAATTTACGTGTAAAAAAAAAATAAAATTTTTATTTAATATTACAAGAAAAGAAAAAAAAACAATAAAGAAGGATGTGAGGGAGGGAGTGCTGGAGTAATCAAAAATAAAGGAACGGAAGCCTCTTAATCCTCTTTGTGATCTGCTCAATCCAAAATGAAACAAAAAGGAATAAAAACAGAAGAGCAAAGTTAGTAAGGCCTCTGTCCGTAATTAAAACTAAATAACACAGTTCAACCCCGCACGTATTTCCCTCCAGCCTTTTTTTTCCCCCGCCTCTATTCCTCAGGACCAACCCCGAACACAGTAGCACGTTCCCTTTAGTATGCAAACCCCGCCCCGGTAGTCAGTGGATCACCAATCCCAGACTGACAGGTATCCTTAACTTCACTTGACTCCAGTGGCTGGAATTTACATACTCGTACTTCCGCCCCTCACCAAGGTGCTGCTCCTCATAAAGATGACTTTTGTCATGGTCACAAGACCTTGGTAAGGGAAGTCCCGAGTTGGTTTGATGCCTTCTACTGTTGGGAGGCTGAATTGCAGACCGAAACCCCTTTGACTCATCACATATCCCACCCCTCAGAGTGGAGCCGAAGGAACACTCGGAAACTTCTAACCCCTCCTTTTCCCCTCCCTCCCGGGAAAAAAATCAGCATTTTGATGTAACTTACCCACACGATGCCTTATTTGAAAGGCAAAGGGTTGGAGCGCCAGGTACCACCGCGTAATCCTAGCGTTTGAATCCTTCATTGTGTCTAACCACATTAAAGGGGCGTGATCTGTGATGAGTACAAAGGGTCGTCCCAGAAGATAGTATTTTAAGGACTCCACTGCCCATTTTACTGCCAGGCATTCTTTCTCTACCACAGAGTACCGTTGTTCTCTTGGCAGTAACTTCTGACTAATATATAGTATTGGGTGTTCTATACCATTTTTTTCCTGGGACAGAACCGCCCCCAGACCAGTCTGCGATGCATCGGTCTGAAGGATGAACTCTCGGCTGAAATCCGGGCTTACTAATGCTGGGGCCTGACTCAAGTTAGTTTTAATAGACTTAAAAGCCGTCTGACACTCTGCACTCCACTTAATTTTATTTGGAGCGTTCTTTTTAGTGAGATCAGTGAGAGGGGCGGCTATAGTGGAAAAGTGTGGAATAAAGCGGCAGTAATAACCAGCCAAGCCCAACAATGATCTCACCTGGGTTTTTGTGGTAGGTACCGGTGAATCCAACAAAGCCTGGACTTTTGAAACCAACGGTTTCACTCTACCCTTACCCATTATGAAACCTAAATATTTTGTTTCTTCTTTTCCAATAGCGCACTTTGCCATGTTCGCTGTGAGCCCCGCCTTCCTCAGAGACTGTAGGACGGCTTTTAATCTACTCAAATGTTCTTTCCAGGAAGAACTGTATATGACTACATCATCGATATATGCAGCTGCATACTCTCGATGAGGTTGTAATACCCTGTCCATCAGTCTCTGGAAAGTTGCAGGAGCTCCATGAAGTCCGAACAGCATAGTACAAAATTGAAAAAGACCATCTGGGGTTGAGAATGCCGTTTTCTCACGAGAGGCTTTTGCTAATGGAATTTGCCAGTATCCTTTCGTCAGATCCAAAGTTGAAATAAACCGAGCTTGCCCCAGCTTGTCTAAGAGTTCATCTACCCGAGGCATGGGATATGCATCAAACTTAGAGATAGCATTCACCCTCCTAAAGTCTATACATAACCGTAGTGACCCATCTGGTTTGTCTATTGGTACTATTGGGCTACACCACTCACTTCGGGAAGGTTCAATTATCCCAAGTTTCAACATACACTCCACCTCCCTCCGGACAGAATCTCTCCGACTTTCTGGAATGTGATACGGTCTCTGTCTAACTCTGACCTGGCGGAGTGATAACAGCGTGTTCAATCAAATGCGTTCTTCCGGGCACTTTAGAAAACACATCACCAAACATTTTGATTAAATTGCTTACCTCTTTGCGTTGATCAGGAGTTAATTGTTCCCCCATCGGAACCCCAGCTGCTGATACTGGCTCAATTAAGGGTCCATAGTCCTCTCCCTCCTGTTCGGGAGATATAAAACCTCACGTTCTTTCCACGGTTTGAGGAGATTAACATGATAAATTTGATTTTCCTTCCGACGCCCAGGCTGTCGGATCTCATATTTAACTTTTCCAATTGCTCGATTGACCTCAAAGGGACCCTGCCATTCTTTGTCTCTAGGTCGAAAGTTCCTAATTCTTGCATTTTTATTGTAGCTTTGCTGCTGCTTCTGCTGTGCCAATTGACCAACTAATTCTAAGCGATTGCGTAGCTGTAATACATATTTCACTATTTTTAGAGTCTTGACTGTTCTTCCTAGCCTTCTCTTATGAGATCCAAGGTACCCCGCGGCTGCCGACCGTACAAGAGCTCAAACGGAGAGAACCCCGTTGAGGATTGTGGTACCTCACGAACTGCAAAGAGCAAGTAGGGAAGCAGTTTATCTCAATTACGTTTCTCCTGATCTACAAAGCGGCGCAACATACTTTTTAAAGTCTGATTAAATCGTTCAACAAGCCCATCCGTTTGAGGATGAAAAACTGAGGTTCGAATTGAACAGATTTTCAATAATTTGTATAATTGCTGAATACAGCCAGACATAAAATTATTGCCCTGATCAGTGAAAATTTCTTTCAGGATTCCCACCCTAGAAAATATTTTAACCAATTCATTTGCTACTACTTCTGCACTTATAGAGCGTAAGGGAACAGCTTCTGGATATCGTGTTGCGTAGTCCACTACTACCAAAATATACCGATATCCTGACTCTGTTCCCTCCAGAGGGCCTACTAAATCTACACCAATCCTCTCAAACGGTACTCCGATAACTGACAGTGAGACCAGAGGTGCAGGGCGAACTAACTTAGGGGCAGCTAATTGACATTCCGGACACTCAGATACATACTTCCGCACAAGACCATAAACCCCTGGCCAAAAAAAACGGGCCAGAATTCGTTCCTGGGTCTTTTTAGTTCCTAAATGACCTGCAAATGGAATGTCATGCGCCAATCTCATGACTTTCGACTGAAAAGGCCTAGGAACCAATAACTGTTTTACGAGCTGTCCCGTCCTGGGAGCCCGGGTTATTCTATATAATAAGTGCCCAGATACAGAAAAATGCGGAAATACCACTGGTTGTCCTTCCTGCATATCCTTCCCCTCGATATATCTAACCCGTTTCCAAGCATACTGTAACGTGGGATCATTTTGTTGTTCATAGCCCAGGTCAATATCTCTGTCCCAATGATTAGGTACGCTGAGAGGAGTGTCTTTTATTATGTGACCTTCCACATCAGTAACCTCTCAGCCCCGGTCACACTGAACACCTACTCCTTTACCTTGCCGTTTACAAGATTGGTTTACCTTTGAGTCAGACCCCTCCCCTTGTCGTCTCAGAGTTCCCTCATATTTTTCCACCCTGCGCTTCCTTGGGCCACCCTGCTGCTTCTGCCACTCTCTCAAAGGTGACCAAGAATGCCTCAGGATCATCTTACGGAGTCATCTTCTGTAACTTTGGTTGTGAAGAAAACATCTGGGCAACCGCTGTTTCCGCCTCTGGTGTCGAGATTTTCTCTACCAGCTGACCAAAGAACTGGGCGAGCTGTTCCTGGCGCCGTGCTTCCCTCTCCTCTCGCTTCTCCTCCTGCTCCCTAAACATCGCCAAGACTGTAGCTGGATCTAGACCGAAACCCCTTTGACTCATCACACCAAGATTTAATAGATTCTCATTAAAATGAATTGACATGCATTGTGGTTCCCAAAGTTTACAAATTACTGACATCTTTTTTTTTATTTTATGGTTAGCATGGGCTCTTATTTGGCCACTAACAAACATGTACTGTGGTACACAAGTGTTTTCTTTCTAATTAGCTTCAACGAAGGAGACGGCTGAGTAACACTAGGAGCATTGCTCACAATGTACCTCTGTGTGAGCCGACTGCATGAGGGACGGAGGCATTCACAGTAGAGCAAGAAAGAGAATCAAGATGGCTCTCAGCCTTCCCTTGGATGGCTGGGTTTACACTACGAAATAAAATTGTCTTAAAAGCTACGCTTCCTCAAAGCCAGCTTAACAGTTGCTAGTGTAAAATGGGGTAAATATGACATGCTTATCTGACATCTGCAAGAAGAGCGCTATGGAAAGTTTAAAGTCTGAGAGTGAATTGGTTTGACACACAGTATTTTTCCTATCCCTGATGCTGCAATAATTTCCCTCTACTGCAAAAAAGAAGCTGACAGCAACAACTAAGTTATACTCTGGACTTGCCCTTTTCTGGCTGCCTTGAGTTGACAGTAACATCAATTTCATGTTAGTCCCTTGTTGGAAGGTTGTACTAGAGTTCAACTGCCTGTGCTGCAGCCTGACAACATAATGAAATACCCTTAATGAATGTTGTTTGTTTGTTTATTTAGTTTATTTTATTTAGTTTTTGCTTATTACAAAGAACTTACTCTGAAAGTATATTCTATTGTATACCTTTTGAAAGAAGGCCTTGGCCAGTATGGACTGTTTAAATGCTGCTTGTCGCCAAGATGCTGATATCGAACATTTAGCACACTTCTCCGAAACAGTAATTATTTTATTGTTATTAAGTGGTTGAATGAATCATTGACCATGTTAAGGCTACTGCAGAATAGTAACAATGCCAGGTTTGGATGGTTAATACGAATTCTGATTCCTTCTTTAGAGAAGGGCAAAATTATCTGTAGTTTGACATGTACAGTAGCCATGTGTTTATTTAGCATGTGTTATTTGCCTTGAAAGGATTATTTGTGGTTGGTGTTGGCGCACTTTGATTTAGAACTTAGTGTAGAAGAATGATTCAGTTGATGATGATGTCTTCATACTTGTCATTTGCTCTGAGACTCTTGTTTAAGATTGATGGAAACATGTCTACTTTAATGCTATAAATAATGAAGTGAAAGCTGCACAGCTAACTCCATTTGAAGTATCCGGATAACAGACATGAGGACTTTCTATTTTTGACAGATCATTTCTCTTTTACACCAGATGTGCAAAATATTTCTACATTGGAGGATTTTTATTTTTAAAATGATTGTGAACCTGTGCGCCTTATTGACAAAGCTTTAAAGATTGCTTTAATGAATATAAGATGGGTTGATAGTAATTCAGTTGTTTTCATTTGTGAAAATGTGTTAACCTTTGTGAGTGGGGCCTGTCTATCTGTTCTTTTGTTTTTTCTCAACTCCTCAAATATATATTAATTTGGCATGACAAATTGATTAAAACAGATTACTCAACATTACAACACCTCATGCTCAAATTAAATCTTGCCTAATATGTCATTTTACTACTGTGCAATTAAGCTATCAACTCCAACTCACAAGTACCCTGTCCTGTCAGGAAATAGTTGTCTGTCCCACACAGATTATAGGATATCTTCTTCTCAGGACAAAATCCATAAGTGGTGCAACTACTGTACATAAACTTCCTTGAGGGTTTGGTGTCAGTAAGTCATTCATAATCACTGTGATATCTGCATAGTGTGTATCTGTAATGAAAGCTAACCATTCAAGACTACAGGGTGCTGTGTGGTGTGGTCCAACTTATATCCACAATATGACTGAATAAATTACTCCTCTTAAAATATTATGAGGTGAACATGTTTCCTGACCTCAAGCACAGCCACAATGATCATATGCAAATTGTGCAGTAGAGATTATTGACAGACAGATTGGCTAAATATACCTTTATTTACGTAAAGGCCTTCTGCAGCACCTGTGTCTAAAAGAGACATTGTTTAAATACAAAGTCTGTATGTTGTATTCAAACTTGATGTTTGAGATGCGAGATCTCTTGAATAAATGTTATTGTTAAGTAACTTGCATGTGTAATACTGTAAGATATTATTACCAGCAAATGTACATGCAAATAACCTGTTTTTGTTTTAATTATAAAGACTTAATCTAAAAAGAAAATCATAAACACAATCACTTTTTATTTAATGCACTTTTGTATTTTACAAAAAAATAGGTATTTACTAACATTAAATAACTGCGTGATTCAGCCATGTTTGAGGATATTTTGTTACAGTTTCTGAGGAGAGATATTTAAAGTACAGTTCTCCCTCGCTGTAACGCCCTTTATTATAACAAACCTGGCCCCTGGACCCCAAATAATAATAATAAAAAGATAATCTAAACACACACTGTGAACATCCCGGTCTATGCACAGGATGCCACCTCCGCAGTGAAGTCTTAATAATAAGCGTGCGCTGTGTAACTATGCCTCCGAAACAAAAATAATTTTATGTTTCAGCAAAGTTGGAAACTATATTGATTGTTTGAAGAAATTAGTAACGCAGACGTATCTCTGTAGTAAATACAGGTTGTCAAAAAGCACATTTTTGGCTTGTTCAGCAACAATGCCGCAAAGCAAAATGTGATTACCCAACAAAAGAAAAACTTGAGGATCTGAACTTTTCATGTCGGGATGATTTGGAATAAAAACTCATTTTGGGATTCTTGTATGTTGGATTAAGATTTGGTGCACTTTGAAACGATTCATGTCGAATTTTATTTTTAATAGATGTTCAGTTTCAATTTGAGATTTGTGCTTTCTGTACTGCGTTTTAATTCTTTAGCGAACAGGCAGAATACTGCATACATGAGACGAACAGGTACATGTAATTCTACTTTTATTCACAATCTCATTAACTTACTCCAACAGTTTATCGTTCATTTTGATGGTCCTTTTGCTATAACAAACCCCTCGATATAACAAACATAAGGCTTGGACCCCAAAAGGTTCGCTATGGCGGGGTGTACTGTAATCTTCATGCTAAAATTGCATGTACGAGCCTAAAGAATTGCATATACAAGCCTGTTCAGAAAATGCTTGTATGATGTGCATCAATATCAGATAATCATTAACAATGGACTAGTTGTTAAAAACAAAAAGAAGAGATAAGGGAGATCATCTATTAATCTATACATCACATTAAAGTATTTCATTTTTTTGGTCTTGTGTCACAGTACATGTAATACACAACTCTATTACGATACAATATATTGTGCAAAGAAGGTATTCTGATTCATTGGTACATAAAGAATCATTTTACCCCTAAATCTGGACCAGTGTTACTTCTGCTCTGTCCACCCAACTGCCTCTTTCTGAAACTATTACTTGACTGTAATCTGCAGTTTTTCTGACTGCACCCAGAAAGACTATTTTATATCTACCTGGATTGTGTTAGAAAAACTCTGGTCTTTGGCCATATTCATTATTTTGCTGAGATAACTAAGCCCTGAATTAGATTCCCCATGCTGAAGACTTTTTGCATTTGGTTACTTTGTTTTGAATTGGTCACTTCGTTTCAAAGTGACAAGGTTAGTTTGTTAGTTAGTTGTTCTATTTAAAGGACGTTGGTCATCATCACTAATATGATGATGCGTCAAATTGTCTTGGATTATGTTGGCCCTGCAGTAAGATGGAGCCCTAAGCACAGGTTGAATTTTAACAAGCAGTTATGTTAATACAATTATATATACAGGAGGAAAGTCCTTGTGAAAACAGGACAGGGTCTCCCATCAGCACGCTGGAAAGCAAGCTTTGCTTGTGTGGGTGGTGGGGAGAAAATAGGTTAACAGTAGAATCCAAAAGATGAAGAGAAGTCCAGAGGCTTGCCCTGGCTTGCTCAGGATCTCCTTTGTTGAGGGAGGTTGGTGCAGCTGGACTTCGAAGGCTGAGAAGTGAGCTTCACTTCCCTCTAGGGGTAGACTGAAATGCTGGGATAGAAAAATAAATAAACATTCATGGAGGCCAAGGGTCTCCCCCTGGCACCCAAGGAGTGGAGGCTGGGCTCCGAGGCTGGTAGAGGCTGAGTGGCTAGTAAACGAGTTTTGTTCCCCAGAGACTGGGATGGGTGAAAAAGAAAGAGAATGAGTTAAGAAGGCTTTGGCTAGGGGTGCCATCTATAACACAAATTTGAATGAATGACTTTCGGATATATTCCATTTAAAAAAAAAAAACTGTTTTAAAACCAGAATTTTTTTCATTTTGCTTGAGATACATAATACTTATGGTGATAGTGTAATCCTTTGATTCTGATGGGGTGTGTCACAGGACAGAAACTAAACAGACAAACGTGTATTGCAGGAAAGACACATGAATAAATCATGTTAAATTACTGTTTCACTTGTTTGTGCCCATTTAAAAGGGGTTGTTTAATATTTGTGTTTTTGTTGTTTTTGTTTTCAAATATTATCAGGTTTGGAATGACTATAAATTAAGGTGGAGTCCAGTGGAATATGATGGGATTGAATTAATACGAGTTCCATCCAATAAGATATGGCGGCCTGACATTGTGCTTTACAACAAGTAAGACAGCTGTGACATTAAATGAATATGAAAATATGTTTAATTTCAGATTCACTTTTCTAAATACAGATTGTATTTCTCTTTTTAGTGCTGTTGGTGACTTTCTTGTAGAAGACAAAACAAAGGCTCTGTTAAAATTTGATGGCACAGTCACCTGGATACCACCTGCTATTTTCAAAAGCTCCTGCCCAATGGATATTACTTATTTCCCATTTGATTATCAAAATTGCTCAATGAAATTTGGCTCTTGGACTTATGATAAAGCCAAAATTGACCTTGTCTTAATAGGGTCAAAAGTGAATCTGCAAGACTTTTGGGAGAGTGGAGAATGGGAAATCATTGATGCCCCTGGCTATAAGCATGACATCAAATACAACTGCTGCGAAGAAATCTACCCAGATATTACCTATTCATTCTATATCCGAAGACTCCCTCTTTTCTATACTGTTAACCTGATAATCCCATGCCTTTTAATTTCATTTTTAACTGTTCTAGTATTTTATCTCCCCTCAGATTGTGGTGAAAAAGTTACTCTGTGCATCTCTGTCCTGCTGTCTTTAACTGTGTTTTTACTAGTTATCACTGAAACAATCCCTTCAACTTCTTTAGTGATTCCCCTCATTGGGGAATATCTCTTATTTACAATGATATTTGTGACTCTTTCTATCGTTATAACAGTCTTTGTTTTGAATGTTCACTATAGAACGCCCATGACGCACACAATGCCAGTATGGGTAAGGTCTGTCTTCCTCAGGATTTTGCCTAAAATGATGCTGATGAGAAGACCAATGGAAGAGCAAGTGGTCAAATCCAGTGGCCGAAAAAGAAAAAACAGCATATCCCAGACATCATCTATGAACTGCCTCGAATACGGAGAAAATAAATTACCAAAAGAACAGAAGTGTCTTTGCCACCACTCCAATGACCCCTCCGAACCTGATTCCAGTAAATTGAGCAGACAGCTGGGTCCACAGTCCATTAATACAGTGCTGGCTTTCTCAGTTGTCTCTCCAGAGATCAAACAGGCCATTGAAAGTGTGAAATACATTGCAGAAAACATGAGAAGCCAGAATAAAGCAAAAGAGGTATAATTAATAGCAAGCTTTATTTATTAATGTGTACACATTCTTTAAATATGTTTGCTAAACATGGTAGTTTTTTTTTTTCAATGTAAACTGTGTTGTCCACACTACAGTAGGTGGTAAATTGTATTTTAATGAACTACATCATGGCTAGAAACTGCAGACCAACTAACTAATCTAACATATTGTAGCAGTCCTTGTGGGATTTGGTATAGAGCAACGTGGCTAATTTTAGGGGTGATTAGGCACTTATTTCCCAGAAGAGTCTGAACAGTGTTTATCAGATCAACAATTGAGCGAAGTGCCCTTGCTAAAATGAATCCCCGTGGTTTGCTTTCTGGGTTGTTCTTGGTGTTACTCTCATGCTGAGCAGCGATGGGTATTAAAGATATCTCATTAATTTGTATGTTGTTCTTATTATTTCAGGTGGAAGATGACTGGAAGTATGTGGCCATGGTCATCGACAGGATTTTTCTCTGGGTTTTTGTATTAGTTTGTGTTTTGGGAACGCTGGGCTTATTTCTTCAGCCACTTGTTGGTTTTTTTTAATTAGTAGTGTGCGTGCTTTAAAATGCATATGTATCATGAATTGCAACAATTGTAGATATCTGTGATTTTAAGAAAACAAACTTAGCATTTTAAAGAATTAAAAATCACAATGTATATTTAGTTATAAATTCACCTAGGAAAGCGCATGTGTAATTCCCTTACATCCATTAACATTGTGGTACACCTGTCGGAAAGAAATTAATTGCACCAGTTAAATGTTTTACATATAGAAAAGAGCAACACACAGACAATATGTACAGCATGCAGCTATTCAATTAGATAGGCTTCTGTCTATAATTCCCAGGCTGTTTTATGTCATGATGTGAAATTAGCAGCATGCATTTTATGCTAAATGGAAACACATATCAACCACTGCCCCCTCAATTTTAGCCTTAAATAATTTAAGATGCACTGGGGGGATTTTCAAAAGTTTGTAAATGATAACTCCAGTGTTAATGAACAAATCAATATGTAGCATTGATTTAAGCATTTTGAAGCGGTCGTTATGCCTATTTTATTATTAAATAATTGTGCTAATTGATTTGCAAAATTATCTTGATTTACAAAATAATATTAATATCTTAACGAGCAGTGCTTCTTCCGACCTATTTATTTTGTTTGTGTGGGTATTTAAAAGGAAATCCGAGGTAATTGTCATAATTTATCAGGAGTTTTATATATTTAACAGTATTTAAGTTCTTTGGTGTTTAAAAATATTAGAATAAACAAACTACAGTATGGATTTGCTGAGATTGGCAGCAATAGTAGCAAATCAAATTTTAGAGCTAGAGTGCAAGCCTGAGATTGACAGACCCCGGCTGCAACACCGATGATACAGAGGGTGGGTGTACAGGACCAGGGTTAATTTCTTAGGTTTACCAGATGATTCGATTGCATCTCTTTCAGACTCTGTGGGAGGACCTTGAATTGTCTACAAAAAGTGTCTCCCCCCCCCCCCCCCCCCCACCCCCCCCCCCCCCCCCCCCCCCCCCCCCCCCCCCCACTGCATATCAAGGTGTTGGCTTGGCAGTCTTGTCCTTCTGTCTCTGGGTCATTTCAAAGGGTCACAGGTGACTTGACAAAGAGGGTAAACGATTATATCAGTATCCCACTTAATCAGGAGCAGCTACAAAATATTAAAAGGGAGTTTTATGAAATTGCTGGGTTTCCCAGAGTAATGGGAGCCATTGATTGGACACACATTACACTCAAATCACCACAGCACCAATGAGTATGTGAACAGGAAGGGTTCCAACATTCACTAAACGTTAGAGTGATTTGTGATGCATCCTATAACATCTGGAACATATGTGCAAATTTCCTTGGCTCCTGTCATGACAATTTTATACAATCCATGTTTAATCATTTCAGGGATCCAATACACCAGATGGCATATTAGTAGGTCAGTATTGTAAGGCTACCTAGATAATTAAATATTTGTAGCTATGAAAATATTTTAGCCTTTTCTATACTTGCACTTACGAATAGATTTATTGACTTGTTTTAACCATTTGCAACCTTATGGAGCATTTGTTGTATTGCTAAACTGTTATTTGCACCCAGTGTACTGTTACTACCAAGAAACTATCAATGTAACTTTAGCCTATCTGAACTCTGGATACGTGCATTATATGAAACTGACCTCCTACAGTAGATTTTGTTTGAATTTATTCAAATAAAAGAGTAAATCATGAAACTTTGGCATAAAAAATGGCATACTATTACAATAAAGTTTTCTTACAGGTGATTGTGGATTTGCAATGCGTCCTTGTTAGGGTGTCCTATCAATTTTAAAAGCTTAATAAATATATAGTGAAATGTTACATACATGGTGTACATATAATAACTAAGAACTACAAACACAAATGGCATTTCAAACTTTTTTATTTATAGCCTACAATTGTACATGCTAAATTACAGACTGAAGTTGATGTCAACATGAGAAAATAAATTCCAGCCAAGCCTGCATAGATGGATTACCCCCGCCACATCCAAATCTGTTTATTTATTTTTTAACCAAAAAAATTGCAAAAATAATCGTAAATCATTTTATATGTGAAGTGTTCTAAATAAATGTACTATCTGGATGACAATATGCACAATTTTAAATTTAAGTTTACCAATTATACATGAGATATTCCCATTCTTTTTTATTTTCATATGGATGCTGCTCGCTGGTGGGAGAGCAGTCTCCCTGTACGCTGGTAGTTTCCATAACAGCCAATTATGCTTCCGTTCATTTTCTTGATCTCGTTAACATGCATTTTGATTAACAAGCTCCCGTTATTTAGTCATTGAGACAGGAAGTGATGTATGTGACCTGTGACAATTAAGGTTTTTAATGAGAAATTTGTTCGTTAACGACCTCAGCGACTCCATTTCAAAGCATTATCTGAATGGTTTTATTAAAAAATTCTGTTTGAAAATCACTTGCTACTAAAGCTGTCATTACTATACTGCGAGTTCGATACAGTAACACTGGTGTTTGAAAATCACACCCCCTGTATCATCTCAAACTACTTTTTACCTCATGAACAAAATCAGTGGGGAGATCCAACTGTATGTGTTACATATACATTAATTCACTCAAATAGTTTACATCAGTTAGATAATGATGGGCCTCATAGTGAGCTCCAGCTTTCAAGCTCCAGGTCGTAGCACCTGTGTTTAATTTTCTGGATTTACTCATATCCTTGGCATTCTTAGCCCACTTCACAATGTTAAGTTTAATTAAAATTATAACAATAGGAAATCCTGTTTATTATACTGTAGTTTTGTAAAATGACCAGTATTTTCAAATACTTTAAAAAATGGATGCAGATTATGTACTACTGAACAGTCCCTGAAGAATTACCTTATAGCAAGAGACTGTTTTAAAAAAATAGACTTGTGATGTGTCAAATGTTTGTATCATGTTGTGTACTAATTAATGCACAGGAATATCAATAAAGATATTTATCTTAATGTGTATTGCAATGTATTTTTTATAAGGGAGGTTACAGAAAGCTTTCAGCAGGTTTATGAATTTAGCACATCACAACCCTATCTGCTCAACCACATCGAAATGATGAATAAAGAATAATTGTGTTGTATAGCTGGTATACTTTCCTTAACAAATTTAATTTTTGTCTTTTAACAAGATAGTTCATCATTAAATGTTCGTTTGGTCTTAATATGCATCATACAAATAGCCCATCAGAACTATCATTTGTATTGTGTGTGATACACATCGTATCAAGACCAGCATATAACTTGTGTTGTATTGTATTGTGACATCCGTACTCTATAACATGTAAGTGTTGTTGCAGTACCATTAAAGAGCTTTAGAGAATCTTTCATGAAGTCGCACAAGTCCTTTTGGACCCATGCTCTTAACGTATGTCAGTGTGACTTCAACCCTAATGATGCTTGGAAAGCTGAAAGAAGAAAGTTATCACTACCATAACATTTCCGAAAAATATAAATGATGGACATTGACAATGTTTTTGGTTTCTTTTTAATTACTTCATCATTCATCCTTGACCATGATACGCTTGAGTGACTATGACTAAAGCATATGCACTTAATTAGTGAGACAGAGTATAGAAATAGAGAATGGTTTCAGCTGTTGAATTGCCAGCTTGAATAAAAGCAAAGAAAATCACAGAAAAATTAACAAAAAACAATGCACCTCTGGCAAGAAAGCAGCGCCTTCATGCAATCGGCATGTTGGAGGCTGGACTAGGGCAGCGTCCTGTGGCTTGGGTCTTGGGTGCTCACAGCCAGCAATTTCAAACCTGGCGAGACGGTATAAACAGACACATTGTCAAAGCCAGGCCACGAACTGGGAGAACACGTGTCGGAACACCTGTCTATGATTGACAGATCAATTTTGCAGCATCCTTGTGATGGCAATTGTTAATCAGCACAATAAAAACTCACTGCACCTGCTCTAAAACAGAATTTGTCATTTTTCAGTCACATCTAGTGAATTTTATCCCAATATAAGTGATACGTTTCTTTTGATGCTCAAGTATAAGTGATACGTTTCTTTCGATGCTGCTGCAGAAAAACTGCCAAGAGCACACACTGCACATACAGTAACCGTGACACAAAATCGAATTACACTTGCCCTTCAACTTCATTTTAAATTAAAAATATCTTTGTCGTTGCCCACATACCACTTCCCTCATCATGTTTGCTTGAATTTAAAATATTTTAGATCAAAAACACTTTGAGTTTAGCTTCTCTTTGTAATGCTAATAAAATACAAACTAAAAGTACATTTGACAGCTTAAAATTCCCCTAAGATCCCCCTCTGTCTGTTTTGAAGTATTTATTCTGCAAAAAATTACTTAAGTGACATTGATTGGGAAATATGATAAGTGATAATGTAGCCTCAGAAGACCAGATAAGTCAATGAATGGAAACTGTGAAGTTAAATGTTAATAAAATTACTGTATTGTATGATTTATTAATAAAGAGCATTTTTATCCCTGATTATGTTAATTACATTGACTTCTGATGTCAGGCTGTGAATATGCTGTGAGCCACCTCCTGGTGTGCCTTCGATACAAATCTTGTTGCTACTACATGAGCATTGTAGCTTAATGTGGAAACTCTGTAATTAGTTTTCATCATGGAATGTACTAATCTCAATACTGGTAATTTGTTATGACGCTTATGGTGATTGGGAAGCTGTATCTCTTTGCTTCAAACTTTTCATTATGACAAATTTTTCCTCATTAATTTTATTGAGAATAGCTGAGCCTATTAGATTTTTTTTTTTACATGCATTTATTTTTAGCAGATGCCTAAAAGCGTGAAAATTAATTTTAATCAGAAATCAGTCTTTGTTTATTCTAAAGGTACTCAATTTGGAGGAACACAGCACCAGAAAATAAAACTTAACACAGTACATTGATTGAATCCCAATAAAATAACAATAGATCTGTTGTTGCAAAACTGTTTATGAACACACAACACAAAACACACTGCAACTTATATTCCACACAACCTGGAAGCTGTGCCCACGATGAAAGCTTCGTTATGTTGGTGCCTCTAGCACACTTCTGCTTATAGACCTGTATGGCATATTATATCTACTGTAGACTTCCAAACAGCCTTTAATAATGTGCCACCTGATTAAATTGGTAGGAATCCAAGGAATTACATGCACATGACATAAATGGTTAAAATGTAGAATGTCTAGTAAGGGACATGTATGCAGCGGTGAGTCACTCAGACCCCCTTTCTTTCCTTATCTATGTAAATGACACAGACAGTAGATAATTATCAAACTGGTAAAATGTGCAGAAGAAACAAAACTGGAGAGATACATATGTGGCTGCCTGGGGATTTAAACCACATATAGAACTGGTCAGAAATATGGTAAATTAAATGTAATTTTAATAAATGTAAAGTGTTAAATATTGATGACAACAATGTTGGATTCAAATACTGAAATAAAACACGCCTAGTATAACGAAACACACCATGTCAATGACATTAAAATACTTCTAGAATGCTTGGTTATATAGTCAAAAGTAGAGTATACAATACATTATAATGAAGTTGTATAACTAGTATACTTTAAGAAAAGTTGTTAGGAAAGTAATACATCTCTGAGCCCCTCCTTCCCCCTGGACTGGCTCTATCTCTATACTTGAGATTTGCAGTCTTCACTGCCCTATTAGAGTCAGGAGCTGATTGAATGCATTTTTTTACAAACATTTTTCTCTCTACGAATAAAGAACACCAGCAAAATCAGCACACTCATTACGACTACTAGTTTATACTCATGCTCAGACTCGGGCACAGCCTTAATGCACATTGCATAAAAGACGAGCTCCCACTTGTTTACAATACAAACATTAAAAATGAATGGCACTTCTGGCAGTTGTAAGTGAGACTTGTCTGGAGGACCAAAAATAAGTAAGATAAGATTGGTAAAAAAAAACAAAAAAACGACAAGGATAATAATTTTTTAAAATAAAAAAGCAGGAGTTTGACAGTAAAAACTGTTTAAAATCAAAAATGAATAACCCTAATTACACAACCTCATCATAACCTCTTTGGATTAGTACATTTCTGTCTATATACCCAAGCATTCTGGCTGCCCTTTTGATTGCTTCCCACACTGTCTGGTTACTGACAGTGATGAGTCTATTACAGCACAGAGGTCTTTCTCTTGATGCACCTGTTCTAGTTCTATCCTTCCTATTTGGTATTTGGATCTTATATTTTTGTGAAGGGCATGTAACACTTTACTTTTATTGACATTTATTTTCATTTGCCATGTTTTTGCCCAATACTGCATATGGTTTAAATCTTTTCATATTTCCTGGGTGGTGTAGGCAACTAAAGCTACTCCCCCAAGCTTTTGTGTTGTCTGAAAATTTGAAAAGTTTGCTAATTATCCCCTGAACTAAGTCATTAGAATAGATAAGAAACATCAGTGGTCCAAGGACGGACCCAATTAGAAGTACATGGACCCAATTAGAAGTTTTCCCTCTTACAAGTACTCTCTGCTTTTGTATACACTTGCATTTACTACCTTCTATTCCCACGGATTGCAGTTTGAGGATTAGCCTTTGATGTGACACTTTGTCAAAGGCTATTTGGAAGTTCAAGTTTATGATGTCATAAGTTCTTTTTGTCTCTATTATTGCAGTGATGTCTAAGAGGTGTAAATTTGTGTTGATATCCGGTGATCTCCCTTTTTAAATATGGGTATTACATATGCAACTGGCCAGTCAGCCGGGACAATTCCAGTCTTGTGGCTTGATGACGTCCTCCCTTGTTTCTTTAAGCACTCTTGGGTATGTGGCATCCGAACAAGGGGAGTTGCTCATTTTGAGAGCCTCCAGTCCTCTTCGTACTTTGATTTGATTTATCACAGCAAGTACGTCTAGGATTGCTTAATGTCATCGCTGGTGAAAACTTCTACAAAATAGTCATTCTTTGCTTTTTATTATTGCTTTGTCATCATCCACTACATTCCCCATGTTGTCCCTTAGTCTCTTGACATCTTCCTTGGCTGTTCTTTTGCTGTTGTGGTTTTGAAAGAACTGTGTGGGGTTGTGTTGAACGTCTGAAGCAATTTGTTGTTCAAAATCCCTTTTTGCATGTCACATTGTTTTTGTTTACCTGTGGAAGAACTTCCTTGTATAATTTTTGTTTGGCTGTGCTATTGTCAATTTGGTATGCTCTGTAGTTCTCCCTCTTCTTCCTGATGCTTTGTTTAATGGATCAATTAAACCATTTTGGCGAATATTTGTATGTTTGGCATTCTTAGACTTTGGAATGAAGAGATCTTGCATTTCCAACATTTCGTTTTCATTTAACCTTTATTTTACCAGATAAGAAGATTGAGAACAAATTCTCATTTACAACGACGATCTGGTCAAGAGGCAAACACTACAGCAGCAAACAAATACAACATAGAAAATAAATAAATAACACATTAACAAATATATACACATGCATCAGACAATAATGAAAACACATGTCCGTTAGTGCGTGAATTAGTGCTAGTAGTGCAAATACAAAATTTTATTTGTTATATGGGTGCAGTGCTGTTCCAGGTTTGTGCTGATCTCTGGCAACAGCTTCGGAATGTGTTAGCTGTCTAGTGATAACATGTAACAAATAGACAGAACAAAACAAACACTCAAGATTATTCAACAACAATACAGGTCCTTCTGGGATACTTAATACCAACCAAAGAGAAGGAACAGATACATCACTTCGACCCCTATTTATACTGTCACTCATGACCCCTTGGTAAATGATTGCAACCAGTTCTCCAATCCGAGGCTGCCACATCGTTTCCCTTCCAGGTCGATGAGTTAGTGTACCGGAGTTCCGCCCCCTTTCTAGATGACAGTCTTCCTTTTAACCCTGGGAATGAATTGTCAGGCCATCCAGACCAGAGTACTCTGTTCCCTTTACTTAGAACATAAGAACATAAGAAAGTTTACAAACGAGAGGAAGCCGTTCGGCCCATCTTGCTCGTTTGGTTGTTATTAGCTTATTGATCCCATAATCTCATCAAGCAGCTTGAAGGATCCCAGGGTGTCAGCTTCAATAACATTACTGGGGAATTGATTCCAGACCCTCACAATTCTCTGTGTAAAAAAGTGCCTCCTATTTTCTGTTCTGAATGCCCCTTTGTCTAATCTCCATTTGTGAGCCCTGGTCCTTGTTTCTTTTTTCAGGTCAAAAAAGTCCCTTGGGTCGACATTGTCAATACCTTTCAGAATTAGTGCCCTCACAGGTCAGGAGGGAGATTTACCACCAAGAATCATTTTGTTTCTGTTACAGTCAGGTAAGGTCAAATTTGAATTTTTGCAATTAAATTTTTAATTTTTATCATTAAAACATGCTTTATTAATTATTGCAAATGAGAGATTTTAACAAAGACGGCCTTGTGGGTGATGTCAGACCAGAAGCAGGAAATAAACAACAAGAGAGATGGAGTTTGGTGGAGCAGAGCGAATGGCTTTGCTAAGCATTTAATAAATAAACAGAACAACCAGAAAATAAATGGTTGTAACATACAAAAATACAGGACATGGCACTCGTCGCCAAAATAAAAAGACAAACAAAATAGACTATACAGACAAAACACGGTGAGCAGATATTTTAACGATTATGATTATTATTACAATTATTACTATTACCTCCATCTCCAATCCCGTTCTCCACTCACCGAACACACAACCCTGAGTGAGTGAAAACATGCTGCTTTTAAGTAGCTGTACCGAGAATCGACTGCTAATCAATCATTCAATTGGAGTCGTGGTACAACTGCACGTGAATTAATAAAGTGCAATTCCCCGTGTTCACAAATTAATACTTTTTACTTGCATGTGAAGTGCTGTGCAATCCTCTTGCATAAATACAAATATACATTTTAAACACTACACAGACCCGTTTATATGCCGTGTACCAATGACTATACACCAACATTAAAACACAAAACATAACACAAAATACACACAGGGGCGGGCACTTTGCCACATATACCCCACCTTGTGCAAAGCACACCTCCCCCCTTAAAATCCCAAAAGTCTCGCTCAAAGTCCTGGGCCAAGAACAGGGACTTTAAGGGGTTGATGACCTCTCCCCCCTTTATACCCGGCAGCTCCCGCTGGGGGGACTCCAGCCCCAGAACTCCTGCAGCGAAACTGCTGCAGGGGAAGGTGGTCTCCTGACCTCTCCCCCCTTTTTCACAGACAGCAGCTCCCTTTGGTGGGGCTCTGGCCACACTGACCCCTGCGGCCAAGCAGAGCTGACTGCAACCCCTGGCGAAGCAGTTCCAGTGACCCCAGGCAATGCGGAGCGGCTGGCAACCCCAGGCAATCCGGAGCGACAGGCAACCCCAGGCGATGCAGGGCGACAGGCAACCTCAGGCGATGTGGAACGACAGGCAACCCTAGGCGATGCCAGGCAGACATCCTTGGGCGAAGCTTGGCAGGCATCCTTGGACAAAGCATGACAGGTGTCCTTGGGCGAAGCGAGGCAGGCATCCTTGGACGAAGTGAGGCAGGCATCCTTGGGCGAAGCGAGGCAGGCAGTCAGGACAAGCTGGGGTGCGGGTGTTGGCCCTCTTCTCGGCCATTGCGGCCGGGCGGTTCTTCCCCGTGCTTCCCTCAGCAGCCTATGCAAGGGCTGCTGAGGACCGCCAGCATCTAGTCCTGGTCCTTCTGGTGAAGGGAGACGCAGCTCCTGCTCCTCTCCCCCTGATGGTGATGGAGGCAGCGGCAGCTCCAGCTCCTCTCCTCGTGATGGTGGGGGAAGTGATACCAGCAGGCATTCATCCTCTGCTGGTGGGGGAAGTGATACCAGCAGGCATTCATCCTCTGCTGGTGGGGGAAGTGATACCAGCAGGTATTCACTCTCTGCTGGTGGACAGGGACCCAGCAGGCATTCACCCTCTGCTGGTGGACAGGGACCCAGCAGGCATTCACCTTCTGCTGGTGGAGAAAGCGAGGCAGCTCCTGCTGCTTTGCTCCTGCCGGTGGAGGTGGCGGAGGCAGAGGCAGCTCCTGCTGCTCTGCTCCTGCCGGTGGACAATAAAACATTAAAACGCAACACATAACACAAAATACACACATTTCTTGTAGACTTCAGTACAATTATTTGCTTCCATTAACTGCAGTGAGCTCAGTTAAAAGCAGTTCAGTGGGATGGTTTGATGAAAGGTATTTAAATTGACCACCTGGTGTTTCAGAAGTAACCTTCACATACTCCAGTAGCTACCCATTCACCCAAACATGATTAAACTGCTTCTGAATAGATCCCTAATGGGAGTAGCTAATGGGTTCACTTACTGAGCGGGTATTACAATATTACAATGCAAAGAATAGGTATATAAATAGCAAACACAATATATATGTGTGTGTGTGTGTGTGTGTGTGTGTGTGTGTGTGTGTGTGTGTGTGTGTGTGTGTGTGTGTGTGTGTGTGTGTAGCTATATAATATATATATATATCATGTTAACGGCAATTACGTGCGTTACTGTTATGTTCCTTAATGTAATTGGTGTGAAATGGTCTATTTTAGGATATAATTGTCTCAACTGAGCAATTCCATGATTGGTTGATTGAATCAAGTTTCTCTCATCAGACCATTTGTCTAAGCACCTCTTTGTTATATAAGACACTCCCTCAGCTCAAACTGGAGGACGTTACAAGATAGACATGCCTTGGAGTATGTCTGTGCTTTAAACTAACAGCAAAAGTTTCCTGATCTCCCAACCTGGATCGCTTCTACCTCAGAGCCTCGTTGTGGTTGAGAGCTGTTGGGTGCAGGTGCCATCCTGGTTACAATCAGGGTTTGGTTCACTGCAAGGCAGCAAGTTGAAGATTCTAGTGGAATATAATTCTGTTTTGACAGAGGATTTTCTTCCTGGTCAACATTTGGATAACACTGGATTTTACAGGATATCTCCAACAACAAGGAAGGACCATGAGTGCAAACTGGGGGTTTAAGAGACTGGTGGGACTTTGTGGGGTTCAGTTTGGGTGTTAGAGTGAAGTTGCACATTTAACTTTTTTAAAGTGAATAAAGTAGTTTTCCTTTATTCTGTACATGACTTTTGCGTTGTGTATTTATTCTGTTTATTTTTGTTTGTGCTGATTTATGTTGAACAACTGTTATCCCCATAATCCTGGCTTAATTAACTAAATATTTTTTTCAGCACCATAGGACAGGTTGCAGAACTGGCACCCCAGATGGGACACTGATTGTTGTTCAAATTAAAACAAACAGTTAGTTATGGCAACTTCATTGTGTCCTGGTGGGGGAAGCCTGAACTCAATTAACAGTGATGATTTAATTGAACCAGATACTGGGGTGGGAACAGATTTTCCTATGGGGATGGATAGGCAAAGTGGCCTTTCCAGTACTTTAGAGGCATTAATGCTACAAGAAGAGAATGTGGAAATTAATACAGCTATGGTAGGTTATGGTAGGTTACTATATATATATATATATAGTCTCTGTCTGTTCTGTGTTGGTCCCTGTTTCTGGTTTCAGCCGGTTTTGTGACAATGACCCACTCTTCTGGAAATGCGATGTGCAGTTGTAAAATTAGTACTGATGCATTAACAGTTTATAAATGATTTATTTCTTTATCTCACAAGGTCAGCATTTTACTTCTGTTCAAAGTAAGATTGCACCAATGGGCTTTAATCGTGAGAAGACTCTTTGGGGTTTCTGCTGCAGGACAGATTTGGTTAACTTTCCATTTCATGATAAAGAAGGGCAGTGCTGGAAGGATAGAAAGTCGATAAGATGATCAGTCAAGCATTAACATGATCAAACTTGCTTCCAATGTGCAAGCATGCAGAAACGCACACAATCATTACTACTGAAATCTCTCAGTTTAAAATGTATACTTATCAATACCAGTTTAAGATACGGTTAGTGGTGCTTAATGTTATTTATACAAGGAAGCGATCAACAAAAAGAAAGAGTATGCTTTTATAGATCACAAAGAAGCCATAGCACTCTGATATGAATGGCAGTATATATTATTTAAAGCTGTTTTAAATATTTTCATGCATCTTCTGGTGATGACTCATGTCTGCAGGCTCTTTGGCAAGACACTGTTATTCAGGTTTTGGAAGCAATTTATTGCATTGCGCAGTTTATCAAAATGTAAACTTCCTGAGCATGTGCTAACATATATCCAATTTAATTGCATCCAACTGCCATTTGTGTGGAACCATATTTTTACACATGCATACGATTAATTTCAGTTCATATTTTTGTTTATCATTTTTCCAGAGGGAACATTAAAAATAAAAATGAAAAATTATTTTTTAGATTGCAGATTTAATTCCTGATCAATTAAAGTACATACAAATTACCATTATTGAAAAAAAAAAGAATGATCATGAAGACTGGTGTTCTGGGTTTGAGATGCATAATGTAATGTTTTTTAATAATGGCTTAATGTTACAATAATATAAGGAGCACGAAGAACCAAACTTTTCATAAACTACTCTTATTGACCTTGAAAAGTCAAATGCACAAGTTGTTACTTTGCATTTCCTCCCACACTTTCCAGATTTTTTTGTTTTTGTTTTGTTTTTATAGCTGTAATGGCCAAAACATTTGACAAAGGAGATACAGGTCTATAAGTATCCATAGCAAGCCTTTGTAACTGTCAGTGGCATGTTTGACTGTAATTTGCCATAAGACGACAATGCTTATGGTGAATTAAACTAAAAAATAATTCTCTGTCTACAGCTACTTAGCTCAGTGTTTGGGATACTCTTCTAGCTGCTGTAATTCATATGAGTGGAAGTGTTATCAGATTTCTATCTTGGTGGATTTCTTTAAATTGTGCGATGATGCCTGCATGTAATATTTCAGGACTGTCTTCCATACTGTCTGTAGATTCAAACAGAAATGTATTAACAAAGACTAGAAGGAAAGATTGGAGAGAGATCTGTGTGAGTTTATTGACTGTGGCTGTGAACCTGTAATTCTGAATGGCAACCAGACCAGAATACAATGGTAGGAAACCAATTTCTACACAAGAGCATAGTCCAAAAGTCTGAATATAAAATGTGTTAACTCTGTCTTGCCCCACTAACTGAAATATCCAGCAGAATAAAACACAATCATGGACTAGAGAGTGTGTCTTTCAAGCAGTCATGGAAGATCAGTTTTTCATTTTACAAGTTTAAAGATTTTTTTTTTCTCACACAATCCTCCATTACATATTTGTATATATTAAAAGGATATGCACCAATCAATTAATCTCAACTTTCTGCATTTTAGACTTGTTATGCTGTAAAACAAATTAAAGTATTTTGTATCCTTATTCAAATGGTAACCCATAGATTTAAGACATAGCGGTGACCATACATATTGACTTGTTTTGGTTTCAGATACTGAATCTGCTGTTTATCAAATCATTAGCAAGCTAAACCCTATGTAGATAAAGTCAAGCCACATCACAGTGGGACAAAGCTGTACTTTTCTGATACAACTAACAGGCCTGTAATAGCCCCAGGTGCTTGAGTCATACGGTGAGCCAAAGATATCAGACAGGGAGTGTAATCGTGACAACAGGCAGGAAGGTGACTGTGTCCTTGTCATTTAAAAAATAACAAACAATAGTAGTAGTATGAATTTTAGTTCTTCTGTCCTGGTTACTATAGGCCATTTTTTCAGTGTTTAAACCCTTTCTTAAGTTTTTATTTTTAAAGAAGAAAAATTCACGTTCAAAATGAGAGACTAACACCTTGCGAGTGCTTAAAAGAATTTGAATTATACTACTTAGTTGTTTGGTCTAGTTTTGTAAAATTAACAGGGTGTTCTGCATCTTTCAAAAAATGGAACTTAATTAAAGACTGGAGTAATGCTTTGAAAATATGGCCCTATATATCTCTTTAGGAGCACTGTGCATGGAGAAGTTTTTTTTTTGTGTATTGTGGCAGAGCAAAGCTCTGCCCTTTTTAAATTGGCAGGGATGGGGTTAACTTCCCCTACCTGCCTGGGTTTATTATGTTCAGGTGGCTGGGGTTGATTAGTTGATTAGGTTGATTAACGATCAATCAGCGCCCAGCCACCTGATATAAAAGGAGGCCTCTGCTTCTCATCTGGGAGAGAGGGAGCTGAGGAAGCAGGTTGGTGTTTGTTTTGTGGTTTTTGAATTTTCTAAATCCAGTGAAGGCATTGCCCAGCCTGGAAACTTTATTTTTGTGAGTTTTGTTTTTGCTTTATTTGTGTTTGAGTATCTGTTATTTTGCCCTTGTGCACTTTATTTTTGTTTATTTATAATAAAATAGTTATTTTTTTGAACTGCAGTCTGTCTCTGGGCCTCTATCCACTTGCCAGCCTGCCACATTTGGTGTCAGAAGTGGGATAGCGCCACCTAGAGGCTCAGAGCAGTATTTATTTTTATTTTTTTTTTTGAAAAAAAAAATGGGAAAGAAGAGCAGACAGTGGAAAAGGCAGGACAAGCAGCAGCTGAAGAAATGTAAGCTGCTGCAGCCACCACTGGAGGACCCGGCCAGCCTCTTCCCCTGGTGTTCCTGGTGTGGGAAGGAGGACCATCGTTGGCGGTCCTGCCCAGACGTGCCACCGGCAAACTGGTGTGGCCGGTGTGAGGAGGACGGCCACAACTGGGCAGGATGCCCCTACAACCAGGCCCAGGAAGAGGTGCCGTGTTCACCCCGGGCATCAGGGGCCACCCCACTACCTCCAGCACCACCACCTTCACCACCGTCCCAGGAGATCTGGGACTGGTTGATGCACCCTGAGGCAGACCTCGTCCACGATCTCCCCATAGTTATCAACACGCTGTGGCGTCGAGATGGGGAGAGGTGGGAACAGTGGGAGGAACAGCACCACCCGGCCTCCTTCCCAGAGGTTGCCCTCATGGTGGTTAATTACCTGGCGGTAGACATGGGAGATCCACCGGTCACTCCAATAAAGAGAGGCGAGGAGCCGCCGTCGTCCCCAGAGCCAGAGAGGGGTGAGGAGCTGCCGTCGTCCCCAGAGCCAGAGAGGGGTGAGGAGCTGCCGTCGCTCCCAGAGCCAGAGAGGGGTGAGGAGCTGCCGTCGCTCCCAGAGCCAGAGAGGGGTGAGGAGCTGCCGTCGCTCCCAGAGCCAGAGAGGGGTGAGGAGCTGCCGTCGCTCCCAGAGCCAGAGAGGGGTGAGGAGCTGCCGTCGCTCCCAGAGCCAGAGAGGGGTGAGGAGCTGCCGTCGCTCCCAGAGCCAGAGAGGGAGGAGGATCTGCCGTCGCTCCCAGAGCCAGAGAGGGGTGAGGAGCTGCCGTCGCTCTCAGAGCCAGAGAGGGGTGAGGAGCTGCCGTCGCTCCCAGAGCCAGAGAGGGAGGAGGATCTGCTGTCGCTCCCAGAGCCAGAGAGGGAGGAGGAGCCTCCGTCGCTCCCAGAGCCAGAGAGGAGTGAGGAGCTGCCGTCGCTCCCAGAGCCAGAGAGGGAGGAGGATCTGCTGTCGCTCCCAGAGCCAGAGAGGGAGGAGGAGCCTCCGTCACTCCCAGAGCCAGAGAGGGAAGGAGGATCTGCTGTCGCTCCCAGAGCCAGAGAGGGAGGAGGATCTGCCGTCGCTCCCAGAGCCAGAGAGGGAGGAGGATCTGCCGTCGCTCCCAGAGCCAGAGAGGGAGGAGGATCTGCTGTCGCTCCCAGAGCCAGAGAGGAGTGAGGAGCTGCCGTCGCTCCCAGAGCCAGAGAGGGAGGAGGATCTGCTGTCGCTCCCAGAGCCAGAGAGGGAGGAGGATCCGCCGTCGCTCCCAGAGCCAGAGAGGGAGGAGGATCCGCCGTCGCTCCCAGAGCCAGAGAGGGAGGAGGATCCGCCGTCGCTCCCAGAGCCAGAGAGGGAGGAGGATCCGCCGTCGCTCCCAGAGCCAGAGAGGGAGGAGGATCCGCCGTCGCTCCCAGAGCCAGAGAGGGAGGAGGAGCCGCCGTCGCTCCCAGAGCCAGAGAGGGGTGAGGAGCCTCCGTCGCTCCCAGAGCCAGAGAGGGAGGAGGATCTGCCGTCGCTCCCAGAGCCAGAGAGGGGTGAGGAGCCGCCGCCGCTCTCAGAGCCCGAGAGGGAGGAGCCGCCGCCGCTCTCAGAGCCCGAGAGGGAGGGGCCGCCTCCGCCACCAGAGGGAGCCGGGCCGTCGCCGCCTCCGCCACCAGAGGGAGCCGGGCCGCCGCCTCCGCCACCAGAGGGAGCCGGGCCGCCGCCTCCGCCTCCGCCACCAGAGGGAGCCGGGCCGCCGTCGCCGCCTCCGCCACCAGAGGGAGCCGGGCCGCCGTCGCCGCCTCCGCCCCCAGAGGGAGCCGGGCCGCCGTCGCCGCCTCCGCCACCAGAGGGAGCCGGGCCGCCGTCGCCGCCTCCGCCACCAGAGGGAGCCGGGCCGCCGCCGCCGCCTCCGCCACCAGAGGGAGCCGGGCCGCCGCCGCCGCCTCCGCCACCAGAGGGAGCCGGGCCGCCGTCGCCGCCTCCGCCACCAGAGGGAGCCGGGCCGCCGTCGCCGCCTCCGCCACCAGAGGGAGCCGGGCCGCCGTCGCCGCCTCCGCCACCAGAGGGAGCCGGGCCGCCGTCGCCGCCTCCGCCACCAGAGGGAGCCGGGCCGCCGTCGCCGCCTCCGCCACCAGAGGGAGCCGGGCCGCCGTCGCCGCCTCCGCCACCAGAGGGAGCCGGGCCGCCGTCGCCGCCTCCGCCACCAGAGGGACCCGGGCCGCCGTCGCCGTGCTACCTTGGAGATTCGGGGCCCCCTCAACCAAAGAAGGCTTGGGGGCTCCGACATCAACCCCGCCCACCACCACCCACCATAACAGCCCACCCAAGGGACATAATTGGACTCTTGGGGGGAGGGGGGGGGGGGGGGTGGGGGGAAGGGGGGAGTTGGCCGATTGCGGCCAGTGTACGTTGTACATGGGGGGAGGTGTGTGGCAGAGCAAAGCTCTGCCCTTTAAATTGGCAGGGATGGGGTTAACTTCCCCTACCTGCCTGGGTTTATTATGTTCAGGTGGCTGGGGTTGATTAGTTGATTAGGTTGATTAACGATCAATCAGCGCCCAGCCACCTGATATAAAAGGAGGCCTCTGCTTCTCATTTGGGAGAGGGAGCTGAGGAAGCAGGTTGGTGTTTGTTTTGTGGTTTTTGAATTTTCTAAATCCAGTGAAGGCATTGCCCAGCCTGGAAACTTTATTTTTGTGAGTTTTGTTTTTGCTTTATTTTTGTTTGAGTATCTGTTATTTTGCCCTTGTGCACTTTATTTTTGTTTATTTATAATAAAATAGTTATTTTTTTGAACTGCAGTCTGTCTCTGGGCCTCTATCCACTCGCCAGCCTGCCACATGTATATATTGTAAATAGTGTTGTGTGTAAATATTGTAAATAATTAATTGAGAACTTGGCACTCCCTGTGGAGTCCTAATTAGATGTGTTGCAGTGAG
This sequence comes from Polyodon spathula, assembly GCF_017654505.1. Classification (NCBI taxonomy): domain Eukaryota; kingdom Metazoa; phylum Chordata; class Actinopteri; order Acipenseriformes; family Polyodontidae; genus Polyodon; species Polyodon spathula. The sequence goes on along the minus strand of NC_054535.1, from coordinate 27,975,451 downwards.
GCATAGGTACAAAAAGGTCCTAATTATAAACCTCAGGGCTGTGGCAAGACCATAAGCTAATAGACTGAAGATCGTCCATGCTACCTCAACAACGAGAGCTAAAATCATCGCGGCTGGGTGTGTGTTCCGAGGTCAGAGTTTATTATTTAAAGCAAGATGAAATGTGCACAAGTTGAAATCCCAGATGTTTAATCAGGATTGGCTTTGTTAGCTAATCAGGGATTCATTTCAGGAGTGAAGATTCCAGTATAACGAGAAGAGGTGTATAAGATATTCATGCCAAAACTGTTTATGGATTTACAGTATTAAGTAATATTTACTTTCCAATCTTGAGCCTCTTTATTTTGACTGACTCGTATATTAAATATGTACTGCAGACTCAGCTCATAGTAATAAATTAAATGTCCCTCGGGAAGATTGTGGCTTTGGGCATTATAGCCCCCTGTTGGTAACAATAGTCTTCCCTTGGGTCAATAATTTCTAAATATATAAAGTAATAAAAATAATCTATATTCTATAATATCTATAATAAAGAGTAATCTATAGGAAGCCCTTCAAACATTGCAAACCTACTTCTAGAATTATGGTTGGTATAGAGATTTGTTCTGCTAAGACTTTCTTGAAAGGTATCAAGATCTGAATCTTTTTTATTTTTGGTTGAGCAGTCTGCTACAGAGGTACTATGAATAAGCTCAGGATAAACAATTATTGCCCTAAGTTTTGGGACATTTATTATCCACCAATGGACTTTAGAATTCTTTGTCTCCCAGCTACACCAGCACATTAACACTATGCGGGCTAAGTGTCTTTATTCGTCTTTTTTGTGGCAGTGACTAATCTTCCCCTGTTTATTTAAGGTTGTATAAACATGGCTTGGATTGTGTGATGTGCATAAAGGTTTAGCTTCTGTAATATTTAAGTAGAGAAAACTTTGTTTCGATTAAGTGTTTAGTTAGGGCTCCCTGTTTGGAGCTAGTGTTTGCTATTTTGTTTATGGTAAATAAAACTTTGAAAGAGACTTGGGGCCAATGTAAGGATACCCGCAAAGTGATTTGTGCCTGCAAAACACCCATATTGCTGCCAAAAAACATGTTCAGCTGGTGTAAAGTAGGACTTTAGTAGTCACTAAAAATGCAGTGTATGTAAAGTATATTTTTCACCTGGCGTTCTGCACCTGCAATCAAATTAGCACTGATTAATCCATTTAAATGACTTTGAAATGTATTCAAATGAAGAAAAGAGCATGGAATTGGGCTGAGTTCTGGAATGCTAAGCAAGGGCAAACATTATAATGAGATGTAAGGATTTTGCCTTGCACTTGGGCAATTGCTGACCCTCCAAAAACGTTGCACCTCCTCTGACAAGGTGCAAACCACTGTAGAAGTGAGTAATTAAGAGCTGTATAAAACCACACACCTTCAGAGACCTGTCACTGGCTTCTGCGGTGACGCTGGCAACTGTGATGTGGATGGCGGCCCTCCTCCTGTCCCTGCTCCATGCTTGTGCTGCATTGTGAGATTAGCTTTTGTTCGCAGCCGCAGGTCCTGACACCTTTTCACCACTTGGTTGTCTGTCCTCCTGGTAACACCGATAGCATTGACTTTCTCCACTATACTGTAGAGGACCATATGGCCTCTTTGGTAGCATAACTGATCTTGGCTGAGGCTTTTCCAGATAACTCAATTTCATGCTGAGTGACCTCAGCTGTGAGGACTTCCAGCTCTTCCTCAAAAAACGGGCAGTAACAGGACTTTGCTGCCTTTCCTTCGTTTGGTTTGATTTTCGTGCTCCACAAACCTCATACAGCGCCTCCTGCTCTCTGTACTCCTAACTCACCTCACCTCTGGGCTGTAAGTGCGGTCGCTAAATAGCCCCATGCACAGGAGGCACTTGTTATCATGATTGCAGCTCATTTTCTGTGTGTGTTAATATGCATTGCTCTTAAGCTTACATAGGTCGCAGTGCAAAATAATTGTGCTTATCCTTACAGCAGCCCCTTTGTCTTCAATGTGCCCTGTACTATACTGACCATGAGGGGCACTGTTTTACAAGTACGTATAACAATTCTAATACACAGTCTTCTATTAACATTGTATTTATTAACACTATGCCAATAAGGCAATAGTTGAAAGACTGCATCACTGCTCCAAGAGGAATGTTTTTCTATAAACCCTATGGATGTTGCTGTCTAATTCTATACAATATTGGTCTTTACCTAACTGATCAAGATTGTTCAATATAAAAGCTTGCATATCCTGGCACTCCTCAATCAAGCACTGAGAGCATGAGTGGTCTGACTTGAGATTCAATATTGTAGGCGCCGTTAAAAGAGCTGATACTGCCAAATCCAAAGGAAAACAATTGCTAAATATGAAGCTCAGAGACCACCAGAACATTATAATGGAGAGTATAATAATGTAAGTGCTAAATAGTTTACAATTGATTTTGTGAACAAAAAACAGGTCACAGATGGTCTCATTTGGCAACAAAAAAAAAATCATCGCAAATATGCTTTTGGATGATGATGAAGGAAGAAGTAGGTCATCAGACATTCGGTATAATGAGTTCAGCATCTTGTGCCTCCTTAAATCATGTTGCACAAGTATTTCAGTAGAACCTGTCATACTAAATTTCATTGGTTCCAGGGATCCATCGGATATGCAGAAATATCATATCTGAGAGGGAGTCGTTATACAGCATTGTAGTTGCTTTATTAACAGTGGGGCATTATAAATTAATAATGTCAATTATATCAGTGTGTCTAAAACACCAAAGTACATACTACACATATACTATACAAAGAAAATCAGTGTAACTTGCAAAACAAAGCACTGAAAATCAGTATTTGGCAATTTAGAAAACAGCATTCCAAAAACGGTTCTTACCTTCTATGCCATACCATATATCCGACAGGTTTTTGTTCACCGTGCGTGATAACCCGAGAATGAAACAACAACAAGATTGCACTTACACAAACACAAGCATTACTTTCCTCCAGAGGGAAAAATAAAGTGAAGGATAGAGGATACATTTCTGAACACTAGAAGTCGCCTCGACCAACAAGAAATGCCTACGATTCAGGAGATCGGCACAGCCCACCTCTGAGACAGAGCCCCGCAGGGTGACAGGAATTCTGACAGAGAAAATGAAATGAACATGCAAAGGAACACTAGCATTGGAGAAGCAAGTTGTTAATTAAGGATACTAGGTTTCCCTCAAGGAGCATGCATGCTGGCCCCAGGGTGAACAAGAGATAAAAAAACTCAAATTTGAGAAAACAGCAGGATTGCCCCCTGGCTCAGAGAGATACCACCCTCGTGGAGGTGAGATCAAACTGATTGGCCTCCAAGGCTGGGGAGCATGTGTGCTGCCACCAGGTGGAACCTGGAATGATAGAGGAATTGTAAAAATTTGGCCAGGGGTCCCCTCTGTCTTTTGGAGAATGTTCCACTCGGAGGTCAAGGCCAGCACTGCAGGGCCTAAGGTTGGAAAGTGTCGTCTCTTAATCCGAGAGGGAGATTGTTGCAGAGGTGACATTGCATTTTAGAGGAGTGGAGGAAGGAGGAAAAACGCAAAAAAACAGACAGAGAATGAGAGTCCAACCCAGGGCTTAAATAGGGGCGTTAATTGATAGATTGGTTAATTAACATATTGCTTGGTTAATTAAGGAGAAGCCTATCACATTCATGCCTCATAAGGGTAGTCACAGGACGGACAATTATCCTGGTGGGTTAGATGAAATTGTGACCCTTTATCACTTTTTATTGAGAAAAAGATTATATATTAAAATACAAAACTGAAAGATCATAATTGGATAAGTCTCCACCCCCCTGAGTTAATACTTGGTGGAAGTACATTTGTCAGCAATTTCAGCTGTGAGTCTGTTGGGATAGGTCTCTACCAACTTTGCACACCTAGATGTGGCAATATTTGACCATTCTTCTTTACAAAACTGTTCAAGCTCTGTCAAGTTCCTTGGTGAACACTGATGGACAGCAATCTTCAAGTCATGCCACACATTTTTTATTGGATTTAGGTTGGGGCTCTGACTGGGCCACTCAAGTACATTTACCTTTTTTGATCCTTAGTCCCTCCAATGTAGCTTTGGCTGTGTTCTTTGGGTCACTGTCATGCTGAAAGGTGAACTTCCGTCCTAGTTACAGCTTTCTTGTAGAGGGCAGCAGGTTTTCCTCAAGAACTTCTCTGTACTTTGCTCCATTCATTTTCCCTTCTATCCTAACAAGTGCCCCAGTCCCTGCCGATGAGAAACATCCCCATAACATGATGCTGCCACCACCATGCTTCACAGTAGGAATGATGTTCTTTGCTGGATGTGCGGTGTTGGGTTTGCGCCAAACATAACGCTTTGCATTTAGGCCAAAAAGTTCAATTTTAGTTTCGTCAGAACACGAAACTTTTTGCCGCATGGCTACAGAATCTCCTGAGTGTTTTTTTGCATACTTTAAACGGGATTCAAGGTGGGTTTTCTTGAGTAATGGCTTCCTTCTTGCCACCCTACCATACAGGCCAGATTTGTGGTGTGCCTTTCAACAACTTTGTCCCGGAGTTCTTTTGAAAGCGCCTTGGTGTTCATGATTGTGTCTTGCTTTGAAATGCACTACATAGCACAGGGAACCTACAGGAACTACTGAATTTATCCTGAAATCATGTGAATCACTACAATTTAACACAGGTGGAGGCCACTTAACTTGGTGTGTAATTTTGAAGGCAATTGGTTACACCTGAGCTAATTTAGGACACTTATCCAACTAAGCTATTTAAGTTTTTATTTTTAATTAATTTCCACAAATTTCTAGAATATTTTTTTTCACCTGGAAGTTGTGAGGTGGGATGTGTAAATACTGTAAATGAAAAAAAAGCATTTTAATTCCAGGTTATAAGGCAACAAAAGGTGAACATTTTGAAAGGGCACTGTATATTCAAATAAATTCAGAAATGGGACAATGATTAAATTCTCTGCATTTACGAGGCAACTCCTTGGAGTTGCACATTTCAACAAACAAAATACATTTCTTATAAACTCTAAAACAGAAAGTTATATTCTATTCCTAGAACAATGTATCCACTTAACTTGATAGCATTTGCTTCAGTTACTTTCTCGAGTCATAAAGTATTTAATATTAGATATATTGAAGACTTATCGGTTTCTATATAATGAAGTCCATCTGTGTTGATGAATACTGCAGCTCTCTGGATCCGCAGTTCCAATGAAGACGGTACTTTGATAAACACATTGTATTGCATAGGCCCACAATAAACAAATTGGTTCTTCCTTGCCTTCTGTGAATTTGGACACTTATGCTCCCATTTCCTCAACTTTCTTCAGAGCAGTTTCACTTCCATTTTGTACTTCAGAGCTCCAAGCCACTTCTAGCAGGTGGACACTCCTCGAGCACACCTAGTTTGCAGAGAGCACACTTTGGCATTCATGGGCAACAGCACACACTTCGAGCACCTTTCATTGGTCCAGAGCACACTCTTTGAGCTCTATTTTGTCCAGAGCACACACTTTGAATGTCGCTCGGCTGGTTTTGTTGTGCTCACTTCCACCCTGTGATTGGTTAGTTCGTTATTTTAGACTGAAAAAACCAAGACGACACAGAGAATGGTTTAAGATTCCCCTCTGTATATTTCAATTCTGTTAATTTCATACACCGAATGATATTATGACCCACTCTAACGCTTCATAAGCATTATCATGTTTATTTCTGACATTTACCACTTGACTTGGTAAATGTCCACATTTACCAGTAAATCTGGAGATGTGCCAACATTTTAGAGTGGACCGACACTTATTGTTTTGTTTTGCTAAAGCGACCAAATGCTCGACCGGTATGTTTAACATGTACAGAGTCTGTTGCTGTTGTTAAAAGTGGGAACATCAAACGGCACTATATGAAATAAAGCACATGGATTTTGACCACAAATACCTACAGGGCTCGCATTTAAGATCAGACAAGATTGCTGCATTAAAAGATGGATATTTTCATAGCACAAATATTATTTCAAAGGCTACTTCTGCTCAAGAAATGACAACTGAAGCTTCACTGAGGTGTGTGGGGGTGTGACAAAAACATGAGTTCTGGTGATGAATCTTCCTCCCGACCTGTGAGGGCGCTAAAGAACGAGAGGAGAAGTATCCGGAAGGGCTGGCCTGACAGTTCGTTTCCGGGTCAGGGAAGTGGGTCAGCCTGGAAAGAAGCACGACTCTGTTGTAAGACCGTATTGATTTGAAAGTTAAACAAGAGGCAGCTGCAAGTAATAAGGCAGCTGCAACCGTTTACCTAGATATCATGCAGGATTACATATAGGGGCCAGGGTAACGCTGATCTTTTCCTTCGTTTGGGTAACGTGAGGAGAGAAGGACTGAGAGAGGAGCTCTCAGAGTGTATTGCGTGTTGTGTGTTGTCTTTGTTTATAATTCTTTTTTGCACCACTAGACAGTTAACACACACCTCCGGAGCTGTCGCCACGTAAAGCACTATCCGGAGCACCACTGCACAGAGCACCTGCACGTTTGAATATCACCCAGGACTGGTGACCGTGCCTTTGTTTGTGTGTGAGACTGTACTGTGTTCACCATCCCCGCGCTTTACACATTGTTGTGTACTGCCGGGGATTTATTATTTGACGGTCGCCAGACCTGGAAACAGCACAAATAAACACTTGTTCACTGAATCGCTGTTGTCTGTTCATCACTCCTGCATCGCATCACCGCTACACCTGTTCCCCTTACCAACCACTTTGCCACAGGGGGTTATGGCAAAACACAGAAAACCTTTTACAGATGCGGACATTGTTAAGCAGTGTAAGGTTACTACAGCTGAATCCCTTTTCGCGGTGTGGAAAGATGTTGTTGAAGCCTTCAGACAACTACCGCTCTCAGATACAATGGCTATTTTAGGCGCACTGTGATAATGGCACAAGACATTTTAAGTTAAGTGACTAACTGAAAATGGAAAAATTTTCCACAGCAGTGGACGAATCTTGTGATATCAGGGATACAGCTCAGCTAGCGCTGTATGTCTGTTTTTTTGATGGAGAAAAATTTGTGGAGGATTTGTTGTCGCTTATACCACGTAACAATTGCACGACAGTTGAGGATTTGTTTAATTCTGTTCAAACTTTTTTGTCTAATGAAGGTTTTGACGTGACTCAGATTGTGTCAATTACAACAGATGACGATCCTGCTATGATTGGTACTCACAGAGGGCTTGTGAAACGTCTGCAAGACCTGAACCCCAATTTGATTTCCTGTCACTGTAATCCACCAAACCGCATTTTGTGCAAAGCTTATCGATGAGTATTCTAATGTAATGTCAATGGTGATAAAACTTGTCAACTGCCTTCAGTCCAAGTCAGCACTGCAGCACAGGCACTTCAAAAGCTTTCTTTCTGAAGTAGCTGCTGATTACGATTACCTGTTGGTCCATAATGACATCCGCTGGCTGTGCAGTGGGCAAGTACTAAGGAGGCTGTGGGAAATTCGAGTTCATGTGGAAGAATATCTACATACAATTTCAGTGAAAAGGGCAAAAGAACTATATGTATTTTTGAGAGATGCCGCAAGCATGAGCATCCTGGCATTCCTTGTTGATTTGACTGGCCACTTAAATGATTTCAACTTAAAGCTACAGGGGTGAAATCACAATGTAGTGGATCTCCATAGCAGTGTCGCTTCATTTAAAAACAAACTGAGTCTCTTCAAAAGTGATTTGGAATCTAGAGAGATGCTGCCTTTCCCAACCCTAATAAGCTTGTGGGACACTGCAGCCGTGAATCAGATGGTGTAATCTCTGGACAGACTTCTTCAAAACTTCCAACAGAGGTTCCAAGAACTTTAAATTGTTAAAGACGTCTTTCTGGTTGTAAAGAAGCCATTTGTGGTACAAGCAAGCAAAAGCATCCTTTCCGGATGTTAAAAAAGCAAAACTACAGCTGCAGCTTGTTGATTTACAAGCTGATGAAGTGCTTAAGATACGGCGCACTGAAACTACATCTGAAACTTTCTGGACAACCCTTGTGCTGGACTCCAAGTATCCACACTTGTGGAAGGTATCATTTAACATCTTGACTATGTTTAGCTCAACATACGTGTGTGAGTCTACGTTCTCAACAATGAACAACATTAAATAGCGTAATCACTCCGCTAACTGTTTGCAAGTGCAAGCCAAGAAAGAATGTACTTATTCTCAGCGCCCTTCATATGTTGATTGATAGTTTGGAACCTGATGAAGACAATGATGTGTCAAAATGCATTGTTCTACAGTTTTTAAAACAAATGGATATCAACAAAGATTGGGTTTAATGAGATGCCGAGTATTTTACCTTTTTGAACTGTTCAAAATGTAAAGGCTCTATAGGAGTGTGCTGCCATACCAGTTTCTGTAACTGGGGACAAGTGGATACTACAACCAGCTGTATCAGAGACAATCATATTTAATTATCTATTCCTTTGTGGTAAGCACCTTGTCACGTTAAAATTTTTGTGCACAAATTACTTTCTAAAAAAAGAATTATCTATATATATATATATATATATCCTATATATATATATATATATATATATATAATATATATATATATATATATATATATATAGTGATGGATTGCCCTCTGGTCACAGGTTTTCCCTTCTTTAAACAAACACTTAACACGTAGGATGCCAGGAAACGCCGTAGCGTGTGTTTGTTACTTACAATACAAAGAAAAATAAACAAAACAAAACCTAACCCAATCTTGGGCCCTATCTAGAGAGTTGTTGTCTCTTACTAATAACAAGGCAGGCTAAACCTGTTACCTCATGTCCAAAACCAAATTTCAATCCAAATCCTAACCCCAAATACCTTTCCAATAGTTTATTGTCCTGTTTTCACAATACACACAATAACCTGCTTGCTTTCCAACTTCCCAACCAAACTCCAACCATCACCCACTACCAAAACAAGATCTTATTTAACTCACCATTATCATTTAGCAGTTTATTAATTAACCCATCTTTAGTTTTGATCACAAACACTTCATGTTATTTACTTTCTTTGTTTACCCTCTAGTTAGTTTACATTCTCCTTTCATGTTTTTTCTTTTCCTTCACAATATCTATATATACATAGTTATATCTATAAATATATATTTGTGTAGCATTATAATATAATAATATTCAATAAATCAAAATGAAATGATTGTCAAAAATGTAAGAAAAAGTGATATTTTAACCTAAACCCTAGAGTCAACATTCCTACATTAACAGCAATTCTGACTGTTGAGATTACATTCTTAACTGCAGTACTAGCAGCAGCAGAGGACATGTTCTGAACACAGGTTTTAACTGGAGGAGCCCAGAGAGGTTTTTGTTGTTTTTTATTTGCTATTAACCACAGTACTAGCAATAGCAGATGATGCAGTCTGATCCCTGGTTTTAATTGGAGGAGCCACTCATATCCTCCTGTCCACTGCTGAAGCACTGATGTACTGAATATGCACGATTATGAGTGAAGTGTTGAATAATGAAAATTGCATCATTCGGTTTCGTATCCAATCTTACGAAGATTTTTAAAAATGACCAGAAAAAAAAGAAGAAAAAAAAAATCCATCATAAAGGTAGGAACATTGAAAATACACATTACATTTAAATACAGCTGTTTTGTTGTCTTTTCAGCTTATAGGGCTTGTCTTGTCTCAGGCATTGTGTAGAATCGGGAGGCCACTACCAAAAATTAAAAATTCTAACAAGAACTTTCATTTCTGGATGACATAGTATATTGGCTGACCGGAGGTGTAGCTAATAACCTTGTTTATTTTCAGTAACTGTGGTAGTTTGCTCACATGGACAAAATATGGCTCACTGATTAAAAAAAAAAAAAGGATACAGATCGATAAACCGTCACAGCATATCTAGCTTGGCAGGAACTAGCATTCAATGGTCACATGAAATGTCAGATCCACTTAACAGGGGAAACTACAGGGAACTTACAGAAATAATTGCTCAGTATGACAGATTACTTGCTGCTAAAATTGAACAAGCAACCGTATTTACTAGAATGTCAAAACCCATACAGAATGACTTGATCTCATCCATTTCCTTTACAGTGCTAGAAGAGATCAAGAAAAAATTATGAACCTCCTTTTTTTGCGTTGGTAGATTGATGACACAACAGTTTTGTAATTGTACCTCTTTGACTAAACAACTTGCTTTTAAATTAGAGTGACAAGATAACAAGAGTGAAAACTACGTATGTTCCTTATGTAGATAGACTTTTTTTTATTCCTTCGGCTTCCTGTGTGCATTGCACTTAGACAAAAACGTTCTTATTTACTGTTCAGATGACAACGATATTTTAATCAGCCTATCAGTGCGTCTGTATTGGGCTTTTATGTGGCCTGTACTGTGCAGTAGGAGGTGGGACAAAGTCAGAGCTGCATTGTTTTAATTTAGATTGCTAAAATCTAGTTTTCCAACTCGCAGCTGTGTGATGCCGCGCTCTCTTTTACACAATTTACAAAATGCCTTTGTAACACAGTCATATGATTGAATCCAGTTTTTCCCCCCACTGTTTTTTTTTTGCTTTTTAGTGACAGTCAACACCAGCCACTATGACACTTTGCCAGTACAACCAGACGCACCAAGTGAAACACATGATGCATACCGCATCTTATGATTGCAGGTTAACGTGATTGGATAGCCGCATTTATGCAATGCAAACAACTCACTCAAACAACACGCCTTAAACCAATAGAGCAAGCTGTTGCACCGCGAGACAGTACAGCAGCCACGTATACGAAATTTCCTAACAAGAAAACATTTTTCAGCAGTGTCACATTTTACGCCTGAGTTTTCAACGTTTACTCAAAAAATCGCAACAAATGTGGTCCCGACAGTACCTCAGATGGGATGCGGGACAAAGCCCCTAATCTTGGGACAATCCCAATTTTATTGGGACGTCTGGTTGCCTTATTTTAAACAAACTGAAATACAGAAAGGGATGACTACAATGGAGGCCTTAGGTGTTAATACTGATACATGTATAATTGCAAATAAAAAAAAGGTGTGGGAAGGAAGTTCAAACTAAGATTACCATGTAGTGTATGGTTGTGCTGAAATTATTACTTCCAGTTCTAGTGATAAAAACACACATTACTACTGCAAAACAAAAACTGTCACATTAAAGCACCATATGGTAACTTTCTGGGTGCCAGAAATGACTTTTTTTTCAAGTTTTTTCAAACATCCTTTAAAAAAAATGGCCAACACGTGCAACTAGACAGAAAAGAGAAACCTATCAATGTTCAAACGACACAAAAGCCAGAATGGATTAGCATATAGGAACAAACTAAGTTAATTAACTTAAATGCTCAAGCAAGCATCATAATGTCCTCAAACTGTCCCCTATTCTGCAATGCAATGCACCGTTTTTATTATTAGACTCTCATGGGCCCAATACAGTTTACTGTATGTACTGATCTGAATTGTTGTTATTTAATAACGCATGAATGATTACATTTACAGTCTGTTGGTTTCTTTTTTATAATTAATTTTGTACAGTCATGCAACAATGCACAATTAAACATCTGGCCACTTAAAAAAAGAATACTAATATTCTAACTGAGACTTATTGCATATGGAAGCAATCTGCCAAAGGAGTATTAAACTTTGAATAAAAACTGCACTTTTCATATTTTTCACATCATATTTTTACTTACATAAATCATATAGTGACCCATGATTTATGTAAGTAACTCCTCTTTTGATTGTTTTTATTGATCTTTACCTTCACAAACAGGCTGTATGTCATCTCTAAATTTTCATTCAACCCTTGTTAAATGTATTGTTGAAAGTAACAGGCAGGAGACAGCTCTCCAGCTAACTTGAATCAGCTTTGAGTGCTCTCTGTCAGACCCTCAGTGATACAAGTGTTGTGAGAAGGCTATTCTCAATCAGTTTGTTGCTCGTCAGAGATCACAGGTTAGTAAATTGAATGATTGAATAATTGTTTTCTGTATAAAAGAACCTGAGCAGAGGACCTGGGTCACTGCCAAGTTTAGTAGGTTATGTGCTAATTGCTGTCTTCTGTGCTAACTAAGAAAAGCTGTCCTGTGCGGCAGAAGGTTTGGAGTTCGGGGGAATTCGATTTTGTAAGCTTTGTTCAGCTGAACATTTCTGTTGAACCTTAAAGTTACTTCTGCACTGCAAAGAATAAGAGGCAGCCCAACATATAGTTAGGTAGTGTAGTGTTCCTGTTACGGTACTCCATATTAGGTGTTTTTGTCAATGTGTGTTCATTCTAATTGAAATAAAAGGTGAGCAATATGTGCAGCATTTTGCCACTCCCTGCTAGCAGTGCCGTACTGCTCATGTTTGTCCTAGACTTAAGACTGCTTAAATAGTTTATTTCTATCCATTTTGGAGCTAGAAACTTTATCTCCAAATCCCTCCATGATCAGAAACAGGTGTTAGTGGAGAAAAAATAAATAGCTCTCCTTTTCTGCACATGCAGAAAACTTAATTTCAATAAAAAATGAACTCTTTATTACTTAGGTTATCATGGTAACCCTCTCCAGTTATGACATAATACTAGCTTTTTTTCTAGTACAACTTGTTTGCCATTTACCTAGTTCAGATGTGGAATAATAATAATATATAATAATAATAATAATAATAATAATAATAATAATAATAATAATAAAAGAAAGGAAGATAATGTGGTTTGCACCCCTGATCCACAGAGTGTATCGATTATTTGGAAGTGAAGACTGAAGAGGAACATCTAGCATATGCTTGATTCACAGGAACGTTTGTTTTTGTTTGAAGCATCACCTTTCAATTGTTTACTATGGGCTACAGTCAGTAATGTTTCTGGCTCCATTATCAGGTCAGACAAAGAAACAAAACAAAAAACAAACAAACACATACAGCACAAAATCACGCACATTTTTATATTTATTTCAGATTTATTTTTCTTGAAATAAAAAAAAACAAAGTATACATATATTTCTTCCTTGGCTTAAAAACATATTGCAGTCTATTCATTTCATCTACAAAGTGACTGATCTAAATTCCAAGATCATTTAAATCATGTGTCTGTGAGTCTCTTAGGTATACAGGTTTGAACCTAATTCCATATTCAAATGTTGCTGTTATATTTTTCTGCCACGGTTTAGATTAACTGAATAGACACCATTGTATCTAGTTGTATATATATAAAAACAGTGTTTCAAACTAAGATAAAAAAAGACGTGTGTAATCATTGGTACTGCTTAGTCAGCTCGAAAATACTGCCATTTTCCTGTCATATCAAAAAAGTAACCTCTAGCCTATGAAAAACACTGGGGTTATATTTTCAGAAACACAGTGATATCAAAAAGATTATTTATATCAAAGGAATATCAGACTCAGAGGCAGGAGATTGCATTTAAGCACTTTCTAAGCACTTTTATTATTTAACACATTTCACAAAATTCAACAAAAACAAACAAACAAACAAAAAAATACAAATAAAAATATTACCAAAATCAATGCTATGTTAGTGCAGGGATAGGGAGCAAACTCTGCTGCTCTAATTCCCTCCTCAAACTAAACCTTGCTCCTCTCATTCCCTCCTCAAACGAAACCCTGCTGCTCTCATTCCCTCCTAAAACTAAACCCTGCTGCTCTAATTCCCTCCTCAAACGAAACCCTGCTGCTCTCATTCCCTCCTCAAACGAAACCCTGCTGCTCTCATTCCCTCCTAAAACTAAACCCTGCTGCTCTCATTCCCTCCTAAAACTAAACCCTGCTGCTCTAATTCCCTCCTCAAACGAAACCCTGCTGCTCTCATTCCCTCCTCAAACGAAACCCTGCTGCTCTCATTCCCTCCTAAAACTAAACCCTGCTGCTCTCATTCCCTCCTAAAACTAAACCCTGCTGCTCTCATTCCCTCTTGAAACTAAACCCTGCTCTCATTCCCTCCTCAAACGAAACCCTGCTCCTCTCATTCCCTCCTCAAACGGAACCCTGGAGCTGTCTCCCTGCTACTCTCCTAGCTAAGCCCTACTGTTAAGCAAGAAACCAATTCAAACTTTATTTACTTCAATGCTAACTGCGATTTAGTCAGAGAGTTAGGTACTGGGATGTGACTCCACCACGGTGTTTAATGAGAGTGCAACATATAGTATTAGTAATTCATGGACATGCACCCACATCCAGATTGTGTCCATAGTGTTCTAAGTTTTTTTTTTTTTTTATCTTTGAATAAATTACTATTATAAAAAGTACCTTTTACAATATACAAAGAAATGAAGGCAAAATATAGAATAATATGCTTACAATACACACATCATGAATTTGGAACAAAATAATCCTTATTGTTTTTGTAGCTTCTGCTATTCGTATCTAAATGTTAAAGGCCATGGGCAGCTACATCACTTTGACTGTATAACATGGTGCGAATGCTAATGACAACAAATGAAAACAGAAAAAGGATGTTTACTAAATGCAATTTGAAAACAAGGGACTCAAGATTCTCATCCAGCAAAATACATAACAAAAGGATACCTAATTTTTCTACCACTATACAAGAATTAGACAAGCGCACTTGTAGTATGCCCAGTAGATGGCAGTTCATTGAAACACTCTTTTCCAGGTAATTCCGCTTAACATTGGTTTTGTTTTCTGTTGGTTTTTGGAGCTAACAAGACCTAAAATCTAACTCTGTAAACTCATTTAATCTCAATACAACAGTATGTAAATAGCACCCACAGGCCCTAAAACCAACCTTTTACACTGAAAATACTGACTAACTTTAAAGGAATAGCAGTTTATTATAGTTAGATGATTAAAGTGGAAATGATTACCACTGCAGTTTGCAACACCATTTTATGGGTAAAGATTTTCATTTTTATTTTGCCTTCATTCACATAGAAAACTATAGTATTGTGATTAGCCACAGACTGAAACAGACAGTAAGAACCAAGAAACATAAAACAGACCTGTCACTTAATCTTTGTTATTTTGTTATAACTTTTATTTTAAGTTTGGTTAAATGAAACTCTAAAAGGGGATTGATTTAGTTTGTTTGTGTACTTGGGCAATCACAACTTTTGTTTTAATACACACATCACTATACTATGCTTGAATTTAAGATGCAGGCTTATATATATATATATATATATATATATATATATATATATATATATATATATATATATATATATATATATATATATATATATATATATCGGGCTTATGTCTTTGTGTGTGATTACATCACCTACCAGCCCTGCTGTTGCCTTCCCCGTGCACACTACATTCTCCCCTACCAGCCACAAGTCCCCCCCGGACTTGCCCACCAGGCTACAGTCTGACGAGTGCGTGCCGGGGTACCTGCGTCCACTTCTGACACCAATGTACTGGGGCGGACTTGAGGCTGGCAGGGGAGAGTGTAACGTGCATGGGGGAAGGCAGCAGCAGGGCTGGTAGGTGGTGTAATCACACATTAAGACATGAGCCTTCTAGCAGCGGTATCGGCGCAATGTTTTAGTGCGAGAGATCCCGGGTTCGTGCCCGCCCTCTGCCTGTGTGTGGATTGCCCTGCCCTGTATGATGCACTTGCCTGCATCAACCGAGATTGCTAATAATATATAGATATATATATATATATATATATATATAGATATATATATATAATATATATTATCTATATATCGCGAACTCATAAAGCTGGGAGAATTGCAAAACGAAATTCAGACCCTCTTACAGTACTGTGAAACTTTTAAATCTTGCAGTCATGAATGTTTGAAATTTGAATGAATGTGGTACAAAACAACCTACTCCCACATCCAAGTAAAGTTCGTCTTAGTACATTTCAAGCAGACTCAGAAATGACGGCCAAGGACCTTTCAATGCAAGTCAGGGATAAAGTAATTGAAAAGCACAGATCAGGAGAAGGGTACAAAAAATATTGAATTCTCTGAATATCCCTGTGAGCATAGCCTACTCAAACATCAAGAAATGGAAGGTCCATCCAAATTGAGCAGCCAGGCAAGGAGGAAACTGGTGAGGAATGCCATTGTGAGGCCAACGACAACTTTGAAAGAGATACAGAGTTAAATGGTTGAGATGGGAGAAAATGTGCATCAGTCAACAATATCCAGAACACTTCACAAAAGTATCCTGTATGGCAGGGTGGCAAGAAGGAAGCCATTACTAAAAATAAGCCATCTCAAAGCCTTCACGAAGTTTGCAGCAAAGCACCTGAGTGATCCTGCAGAAATGTGGCAAAAGGTGTTGAGGTCAGTTGAGACCAAATTGGAAATTTTTGGTCTAAATGCCAAGCGTTATGTTTGATGCAGACCCAACACAGCACATCTCCCAGTCAACACCATCTCTACAGTCAAGCATGGTGGTGGCAGCATCATGCTAAGGGGATGCTTCTCCTCAGCAGGTACTCAAAAGCTTGTTAGGATTGAAGGAAAAATGGATGGAGCAAAGTACAGGCAAATACTAGAGGAAAACCTGTTTCAGTCTGCTAAAGACTTAAAACTGGGGCAAAAATTCACCTTTCAGCAGGACAATGATCGTAAGCACAAGGCCAAAGCTACACTGGAGTGGCTTAAGAATAAGAAAATGAATGTCCTTGAGTGGCCCAGTGAAAACTGCTGTCCATAAGGGATCCCCAAGGAACTTGAGAGAGCTTGAGCAAATCTGCCAAGAAGAATGGGCAAAAATTGTACCAAGCCGGTGTGCAAAGTTGGTAGAGACTTACCCAAAAAGACTTGCGGCTGTAATTGCTGCCAAAGATGCTTCCACCAAATATTGAGTTGACGGGTCTGAATATCAACATATTTCAGTTTATTCTCTTTAGTTTTTGCTGACATCTACTGTAACTTATCTTACCCTCGGAAGTCATCAGTTTGAGCATTCAAGTTTTGAATAAAATATTACGTTTAAAAAAAATGTGTATGCATCATTTTATAAATTCACAAAATGGGACTGAATACTTTTAGTAGCGTTCCCGGTTCCCGCAGGCAGACGCATCACACAGGGCAAGGCAAGCCACACACAGGCGAAGGGTGGACGCGAACCCGGGACCTCTCACACTAAAACATAGCGCCGATACCGCTGTACAAAAGAGCTGGCTCCTTTGCAAGGAGCATATATTAGGCTTATGTCTTTGTATATGATTAAGTCACCTACCAGCCCTGCTGCTGCCTTCCACCGTGCATGCTACACTCTCCCGTCCGCTCTGGACTTGCTCACCAGGCTACAGTCTGACGAGTGCGTGCCGGGGTACCTGCGTCCACTTCTGACACCAATGTAGTGATGACAAGAAGGAGACAAAACAGAGTTGCTTAAAGTAAACACTTGGTTTATTCTCACACAAATTAAATCGAACAAAATAACCAGTTTAAACAATCCAGATTCTTGTAACAGTTCCTTCTTCTCCAGGAAAACCCTGAGGTCTTGCTCACAGCCCCTTTTATAGGGGAGCTGGAGGGAGGCAGTGTCCGCCCCAGCCAATCCGCACATGGCTGGAAATACCCTGCCTGACAGTTGGTGAGGGAAAGTACAGGCAGATGGCGATGGGAAACTCCCTAGCCCAGAGATCCTGGAAAGTCCCTGCCTGGCAGCCGTGGGGAAACACCCCAGCCCAGGGACTGGATTCCTTTCAGGAGGACGATCCGCTTCACCCTTCGTGGACCCCTGGGGCAGCCCGTCGTTCAACAATATATATAAAATATATTTATATATATACAATATTACATATTTAAAATATATAATATTTTCTTTCAAGATGACACAATTACACATCTAATATCGGTACCGTACCCAAAACAAACTACCAATTAAGTAAGACAATTCCTGCATTTCCACTTTTGCTAGAAACTAAGGAAAATCCCCCTATTTACATATGTTATTCTACGAAAGATATAATGTATAAATAACAAACAAATGTGCATGTTTTGTTATGCTTAAAAACAAAAACGGAATTCATGCACATACGGATAGTTAAATGTTGGAGTCGCCTGTGCATTGCATAAATACACATAACTTATACGTATGTATTTATTTATTTATCATTATTCTTTTGAGCTGACATTTTGATACTGTATTGTAATCATACCGATATCTGATCCTAAATGTATTTATTTATTTATTTTTGCCGCCTCTGTTATCATCTTCTCAGTCTCTTTCCCTGCGATCCAGCTTTACTCGCTCAATATATTACGCCGCTCTGATTGGTTAAGTAAAACTTGCCCTTAGCTTTTCAATGGCAGTGAGGAATCTCATTGCAGCTGCAACACAGGCAGATCAGACAGCCAATGGGAAATTGATAGAGGTATCATTAGAAACACATTTTGCATGGGATGTGGAGCTCGAGTCAGTGTTTTGTTTGTTTATTTAGAAGTGTTGACGGTACATATTTACAGTGACATCTCCTTTAGCCTCACCCCAATGACACACATTTTCAGTAGTACTATATGTAAGACTGGAGGCATATGAGCGAAGGAATGATGAAGTTGATAGTCGCTGTGATCAGTTCAGCGCTTTCCCTGGTTACTATTTTAGGTAAGTGTTTAAAGCGACCTTTTTGTGGTTTTTATTGCTTGGAACAATAAATTATTCTTTCACAAGTTAACATCAGTTGAGTTCAATTATTTAATAAGGATGTGATGTGGATGGTTAATACCCTGTTATTTTTTATATTGAATATACGTATTAAGACTCAAGGATACGTAACCTGCACGTGTACCGCCAAGCATTTTATCATGTGCCCAATAATAATATGTGTGCATTTTAAACTACAATTATAATTCAAGAAGCATGGATGATGCATTTAAAAGTATTCTGTGATATTTTCAGATGCCGAATAACATGCATACCGGAATATAACACAACAAAAAGTATGATTTTCATTTGATGATATGCACAGTTTTTTTGTAAAACTGACTAACAGTGTGAAACCCCTTCATACAATTACATTTCATATGCATGTATGTCATTGGGTTAGCGCCATCACCTGCACCATTTTATTAGCACACGATGTTTTTGTACACTATGCCAAGAGACAGCATCACTCTTTTTAGAAGTGACCCAAGAAGAAACATACAGAAAGGCACTGCCATATTCTGGTACATTCTTTTAGATTTTGGAGACAATTATCCATGTTCTGGGACTAAAATATTATTCCAAAAACTATTACTATGTTTCAAAATGGACTTCCCATACTTTAAATTGCTAAATAATTAATGAAGTGGAGCAAATTTAAAGATTAGGCATTACACTGGCATAGGACAAAAAATAAATAAATAAAATAAAGCACACACACACACTTCAGTGCTTTTAAGAAGACTGCACGGATAAGTAGTACTGTACCTATGGCATCATAATGTGCCCTTGACATTGATAATAGCCCTTTTCATTTCAGCTCTGAATAGTGAGAGAAATGACTATATATATATATATATATATATATATATATATATATATATATATATATATATATATTGTGTAGATATTATTTAGGAAAAGTTACCTTCTTAACCCATAAATTGTATAATAATAATAATAATAATAATAATAATAATAACAATAATAATAATAATAATAATAATAATAATAATAATCTAGATTTAAATAAATACATGGAAATAAACAGATGAGAAGTGTTTTGAATCTTAAAAACATTATTGAAACTTCTCAAAGTTGGGTAAACCATGGATTATTCATGTCTCTACATTATTTCAAAATTGAAACAAATATTCTTTCATTTTACATTAGCAGGAAGGAATGCATAATTAGTACCATATTACTGTAAAACATTGCTTGAGGGTGAAATAAACCTGATAGCAGCAATTAAAAACTAGCTATGATTGTTTTAATGTTTCATTCTGAAAATACAGTGTGGTTTGGGGAATGTTGGTGATTTTAAACAGCTGATCTAAATGAAATTGCAGTATAATTAACAAACTGTTGTAAAAGGCAGGGAAAGCCCTTCAGTTTCATAGTTAACTATTGGGTTCATAACCCTGAGCAGATACACTAGTTTCTGTATTGGTGTTGCTTAAAGTTCTGCTTAAAGATGATCTTTGCTGGGGAATCAACTAAGGGCTTTGCTTTGGCTGTTGGCTCTGGCACAGTGCAGGTTAGGGAGGCAGAATTGTTGGGGACTGTTTCTCCTCACTATTCTACAGCGGCCTATAGGGCTTGGTCCTCCAGGGGCTGTAAGCTTGCTTACCTCGGCTATTGGCTGTGTGGTGATCCGGAGTTCGCCTGAGCTGTGGAGGGGAACATATAGCACATTGTAAAATAGATAGGAAAAACTGGGGTTAAATCATTGAGTAAAAATCCTTTTTACTTTTTGTATTGTTTCCTGGTCTGTAACAGAAATTGTAAATGACATTTGTAACCTTCAACTTATGCAGTAGAGGCAGAAATAGACAAACATAGCAAACAACAAGAACACATATTGTAGAAAAATATGGAAAATGATTTTGGGACATCAGCTTTTTACTGGGTTATATTTCCAGCAATAGTTACGGTGGTTGCCCTTATACAGTGGCTTTCAAAAGTATTCACCCCCTTGGACTTTTCCACATTTTATTGTGTTACAACATGGAATCAAAATGGATTTATTTAGGAGTTTTTGCCACTGATCAACACAAAAAAGTCCATAATGTCAAAGTGAAAAATAAAATCTACAAATTGTTCTAAATTAATTACAAATATAAAACATAATATAATTGATTGCGTAAGTATTCACCCCCTTTGCTATGACACACCTAAATAAGCTCTGGTGCAACCAATTGTCTTTAGAAGTCACATACCATCTGTGTGGAATTAAGGTGTTTCACATGATTTCAGGTTAAATACACCTATCTCTGGGAGGTCCCACAGTTGGTTAGTACATTTCGTAACAAAAACTACATCATGAAGACGAAGGAACATTCAAAGCAAATCCAGAATAAGGTTCTTCAAAAGCACCAATCAGGTAGGATATAAGAACATTTCCAAGCCACTGAATATCCCCTGGAGCACAGTAAAGACCATTATTAAGAAATGGAAAGAATATGGCACAACTGTGAATCTGTCTAGAACAGGCCGTCCTCAAAAACTGAGTATCCGGGCGAGAAGGGCACTAGTCAGGGAGGCCACCAAGAGGCCTATGGCAACTCTAAATGAGTTACAGTCTTCCATGGTTGAGCTGGGAGACACTGTGCATATGGCAACAATAGCCTGGGTGCTTTACAAAACTGGCCTTTATGGGAGAGTGGCAAAAAGAAAAAAAAAGCCATTGTTGAAAAAAACTCGCATTAAATCTCGGCTAGAGTTTGTCAGAAGGCATGTGGGAGACTCTGAGATCAAGTGGAAGAAGAGTCTATGGTCTGATGAGACCAAAATAGAGTTTTTTGGCCTCAATGCTAAGCGCTGTTTGGCGCAAGCCTAACACCGCACATTATCCTGAGAACACCATCCCTACAGTGAAGCATGATGGTGGCAGCATCATGCTATGGGGATGCTTCTCTGCGTCAAGGCCTAGAACGCTCATGAAGATAGAGGGCAAAATGGATGCAGCAAAGTACAGAGAAATCCTGGAGGAAAATCTGCTGAAGTCTGCACGAGACCTGGGCCTTGGGAGAAGATTCATCTTCCAGCAGGACAATGACCCCAAACATACAGCCAAAGCCACACTGGAGTGGCTTAAAAACAAAAAGGTCAATGTCCTGGAGTGGCTCAGTCAAAGCCTGGACTGCAATCTAATTGAGAATATGTGGAAAAAGTTGAAAATTGCTGTTCACCAAAGGTCCCCTTCCAATTTGATGGAGCTTGAGCAATTTTGCAAAGAAAAATGGGCAAAAACTGCAGTGTCCAGATGTGCAAAGCTGGTAGAGACTTATCCAAATAGATTCATGGCTGTAATTGCTGCCAAATGTGCCTCTACCAAATATTGACTCAAGGGGGTGAATACCTGTGCAATCAGTTATTTTCTGTTTTGTATTTGTAATTAATTTAGAACAATTTGTAGATTTTATTTTTCACTTTGACACTTTTTTGTGTTGATCAGTGGCAAAAACCCCTAATTAAATCCATTTTGATTCCATATTGTAACACAATAAAATGTGGAAAAGTCCAAGGGGCGTGATTACTCTTGAGAGCCATTGTATATGTCTGTATATTATTCTTATATTTTTATACTGTAGCAGACAACCGTATTGACACCCTACGCTTATTATACCATCATTTAAGGTATCAGATCAAGGACAAGGAAACTTTAACCACGTTTAATAAAACAAAAGGAAAATACACAATCTCTAGCAGTTTAACAAATCATATTTATCAAAAAGTAAACTTATTTCATCTTTGCATCATGTTTATTTTCAAATGACATTCAAACACAATTATGCTTGGCTGTAGAAAGGCTCATATTATGGATGCTGCCTGCACATATGCTTAAATTATGATGTTCCTTCACCTTTTCTGTTACCCCCAACAATACCCAGGCTGGGACATATATTTACATGAATGCTGTTAGGTGCATGTTAAGTTGAATGTTACACTTAGTACCTTGCTGTCAGCTCTATCATAGTTAAATCATTTTCATTTCCAATGCCTAGGCTTGTGTTTGTTTGGATTCTTTGATCAATGTTCCTTGTGGAAGGTTGCTGCGTGCCACACTCTCTTCCTGCAATATCACATTCAGTTCCAATAACACATTTATGCTAAAACAAATATTAAATGGAGAAGGAGAGTGCTGACAAGGCAGAATTTCACACACCAGTGGTATCTAGAAAAATCTCAAACCAGCTGTTTTGGGTTTGACAGAACAAAAAAAAAAAAAATACTAAGATGTTTTTAATGCTACATTTAACAAAAAAAAAAAATCCCAAACAGAGGGTTTTCGAGACATTTCTTTCAATACAGTTTACGCTATACAGCGGTTTGATGTCGAGATGGTGAATGAAGAAATTAAAGGTTTGCCTGTGGATACACAAGCTGGAGAGGGTAGGGGCGGACAGTGCTTAGTTTTCTAAATTAAAATTGTTAGTGTTAGCGTTTATTTTGTATGTTTCATAAACTATAGCACTTCTCTTACCTTTAGAGATCCAGAGTTTCTAAACCAGGGACTGAGAAGATCTCACTACACTTTCTTGTGCGCTAGGTATTCAGTACATATTTTACTGAAGCACTACAACCCTCAGTCATGATCGAACCACCTCCATGTTTAACTGTAGATATAAGGTTTTCTTCATGAAGGATAGTAATACATATTTCACAGATCTACAGCTCATCTCGTAATCCTTACAGACATGAACTCCATTTCACCTGGTAAATAAATAATTATCTTGAATAGTAATGGGAAATTGTCAGCTGATCAGCTTGATATGTAATGGCATTATAGTATCTGGGGATACATTCATCTAGAACATAAGAAAGAAGAACATAGGAAAGTTTACAAATGAGAGGAGGCCATTCAGCCCATCTTGCTTGTTTGGTTGTTAGTAGCTTATTGATCCCAGAATCTCATCAAGCAGCTTCTTGAAGGATCCCAGGGTGTCAGCTTCAACAACATTACTGGGGAGTTGATTCCAGACCCTCATGATTCTTTGTGTAAAAAAAAAGTGCCCTATTTTCTTTTCTGAATGCCCCTTTGTCTAATCTCCATTTGTGACCCCTGGTCCTTGTTTCTTTTTTCAGGTCGAAAAAGTCCCTTGGGTCGACATTGTCAATACCTTCTATAATTCTGAATGCTTGAATTAGGTTGCCGCGTAGTCGTCTTTGTTAAAGACTGAACAGATTCAATTCTTTTAGCCTGTCTGCATATGACATGCCTTTTAAACCCGGAATAATTCTGGTCGCTCTTCTTTGCACTCTTTCTAGAGCAGCAATATCCTTTTTGTAGCAAGGTGACCAGAACTGAACATAATATTCAAGTTGAGGTCTTACTAATGCATTGTACAGTTTTAACATTACTTCCCTTGATTTAAATTCAACACCACAATATATCCGAGCATCTTGTTGGCCTTTATAGCTTCCCCACATTGTCTAGATGAAGACATTTCTGAGTCAATAAAAACTCCTAGATCTTTTTCATAGTCATTCTTTAATTTCAGTATCTCCCATATGATATCTATAATGAACATTTTTATTTCCTGCATGCAGTACCTTACACTTTTCTCTATTAAATGTCATTTGCCATGTGTCTGCCCAGTTCTGAATTGTCTAGATCATTTTGAATGACCTTTGCTGCTGCAACAGTGTTTGCCACTCCTCCTATTTTTGTGTCATCTGCGAATTTAACAAGTTTGCTTACTATACCAGAATCTAAATCATTAGTATAGATTAGGAATAGCAGAGGACCTAATACTGATCCCTGTGGTACTCCACTGGTTACCACACTCCATTCTGAGGTTTCTACTCTAATCAGTACTTTCTGTTTTCTACATGTTAACCACTCCCTAATCCATGTACATGTGTTTCCTTTAATCCCTACTGCTTTCAGTTTGAGAATTAATCTTTTGTGCAGGACTTTGTCAAAAGCTTTCTGGAAATCTAAAACCATGTCATATGCTTTGCAATTATCCATTATCGATGTTGCATCCTCAAAAAAATCAAGCAAGTTAGTTAGACACGATCTCCCTTTCCTAAAAGCATGTTGACTGTCTCCCAGGATACTGTTACCATATAGGTAATTTTCCATTTTGGATCTTATTATAGTTTCCATAAGTTTGCATATAATAGAAGTCAGGCTTACTGGTCTGTAGTTACCTGGTTCAGTTTTGTTTCCCTTTTTGTGGATCGGTATTACGTTTGCAATTTTCCAGTCTGTCGGTACCACCCCTGTGTCAAGAGACTGCTGCATGATCTTGGTTAGCGGTTTGTAAATTACTTCTTTCATTTCTTTGAGTACTACTGGGAGGATCTCATCCGGCCCAGGGGATTTGTTTATTTTAAGAGCTCCTAGTCCCTTTAACACTTCTGCCTCAGTTATGCTAAAGTTATTTAAAACTGGATAGGAACTGGATGACATGTGGGGCATGTTGTCAGTATCTTCCTTTGTAAAAACTTGTGAAAAGTAATCATTTAACATATTTGCTATTTTTTTTTTTCTTCCTCTACGATTTTGCCATTTGTATCTCTTAAACATTTAATCTCCTCTTTGAATGTTCTCTTGCTGTTGTAATATTGGAAAAACATTTTGGAATTGGTTTTAGCTCCCTTAGCAATGTTCATTTCTATTTCTCTCTTGGCCTTTCTAACTTCCTTTTTGACTTGCGTTTGCAGTTCTGTGTACTCTTTCTGCGTACTTTCTTTTTGGTCCTTTTTTAATGCTCTGTAAAGTGCCTTTTTTCGCTGAATATTTTTTTTTAATTGATCTATTAAACCATTTTGGCAATTTAGTTTTACATTTAGATTTGTCTACTTTAGGGATGTAATTGTTTTGCGCCTCTAGTACTACATTTTTGAAGAACAGCCATCCTTTTTCTGTGGATGTTTTCTCTATTTTACTCCAGTCTACTTCTGTTAGTCTCTGTTTCATACCTTCATAGTTTGCTTTTCTAAAATTGTAAACCTTAGCTTTAGTCATTACTTTTGGGGTTTTAAAAAACACTTCAAATGAGACCATGTTGTGGTCTGAGTTTGCCAGTGGTTCTCTGACCTCTGTTTTAGTTATTCTTTCTTCGTTATTTGAAAAGACTAAATCAAGGCATACCTCCCCTCTAGTCGTTGACTTGACAAATTGTGTTAGGAAGCAGTCATTTGTCATTTCCACAATTTCAATTTCATCCTTCGTGCTCCCCACCGGGTTTTCCCATTTTATATGGGGGAAGTTGAAATCTCCCATTAGTATGGCTTCTCCTTTGCTACATGCATTTCTATTGTCATTGTATAACAGTTTATTTTGCTCACCATCTGAATCTGGCGGTCTATAGCATGCTCCTATTATTATGCCCTTTGAATTTTTGTCCATTATTCTGACCCATATTGATTCTGCTTTATGTTCTTTGTCCAGATTTAACACCTGGGCTTCAAGACTGTTTCTTATGTACAGCGCTACCCCTCCTCCTCTTCTGTCCTGCCTGTCTTTCCTATACAGTGTATACTCACAAATATTATATTCGTCCCCATCACTCTCAGACAACCAAGTTTCTGTAACACCTATCACATCATAGTTACTTGTTAGTGCAGTAGCTTCAAGTTCTAAAATTTTGTTTTTGATACTTGTAGCGTTTAGATAAATACATGTAATGGTTGTCTTACTTGAGTTGTTGTCCTTGTTTTGATGCAGTCTTCCTTCTGTTTTTTTGTTGATTTCTCCTCCCTTCCTTTCTAGTTTAAATGATTCTGAACCTGCTCGAGGATCTTTTCTCCAAGTAGACTGGTTCCCTTGTTATTTACGTACAGTCCGTCCCGTCTATACAGATAGTCCTTGTTGTAGAATGTGGTCCAATGATCAAGATGGGTGAAGCCTTCCCGTGTGCACCACGTCTTCAGCCATTCGTTTAGATTAATTATTTCCAGCTGTCCATATGGTCCTTTGCAAGGTGCCGGTAGTATACCAGAAAATACCACAGTTTTTTCTTTTTTAATTTCCTTCCTAGCTCTCTGAATTTGTTTTGCAGGGAATTTGGTCTGTCTCTTCCAATGTTGTTTGTTCCAATGTGGACAACTACTACTAGGTCGTCTCCTGTTTGTTCTAGGAGCCTGTCCACGTTCTCAGTGATGTGCTTGACAGAGGTTCCTAGAAGGCAGCACACTGTTGTAGTAAGGGGGTCCAAACTGCGAATTGAACTTGCTGTGCTTCACAATATGGAGTCCCCAACAATCATGACCTACCTTCTTTTTGCTGTATGGTCACCACTGTCAATAGGGTCCTTGATGTTGTTCCTTTTGTTCTCTTGTTGTTGGTTTTGCTCATCAAAATTTTGAAGTGACTCAGATTTGTTGGTTGTTTTGATTTCTGGTGGTTGTGTTTGACGAAGTCTCTTTTTTTCCCTGCTTCTGCCTCCCTGAATCTGTACATTTTGGAAAATACTTGGCTGGTTGATTGATTTCTGATATGTGATTTATAATTGAGTATGTGGAACTCTTTTAATGTACTGCCTTACTGTTGGAAACTGTATGGTCTCGCTCAGCATTTAATAAGTGAACAGACAGTCAGGAAATAAAAAGGTTGCAACAAACAAAAAACACAGGACACGACACTTTCACCAAAATAAATAGACAAACAAAACGGACTACACAGACAAACATGGTGAGCTTCTATTTTTCTTACAGTTATCACGATTACCTCCGTCTCCACTCCCCGAACACACAACCCCAAGTGGGTGAAAACATGCAGCTTTTATTGCTCTGTACCGAGGCTTGATTAGCAATCAATCATTCAATTGGAGTCACGGTACAACTGCATGTGAATTAATAAAGTGCAATTCCCCGTGCTCACACATTATTACATTTTACTTGCACGTGAAGTGCTATGCAATCCTCGTGCTTAAATACAAATATACCTTTTAAACAGTCGTGTTACAGACCGTTTATATCCTGTGTACCAAATACTATACACCAACATTAACACACAACATATAATACACACAGGGGCGGGCACTTTGCCACAAAGACAAACAGTACAATTAACACGGCAAACAAACCAAACACACACGGTACATATACAGTCCTTCAGCGGTTCATCTGTAACCATAACAATAGGAACAGTTCACATCATCGCATCCCCTTTTATAGTGCCCCCTTGGTTAGCAAGTGCAGTCGTTTTCCTTCAATGCGCCATGTCACTTCCTGTCTGGGGCGATGACTTGGTGTACTGTGATTCCGCCCCCTTTCTAGATGTCTGACTTCCACCTTTCCCTGGAATAAATTGCCAACCCATCCAGTCCGGGGCATGCTGTTTCCTTTACACAGCGCCCTCACAGGTCAGGAGGGAGATTTGTAACTCAGGTTCATTATTTCTCTATCACAGTAGCATACAGTACTGTTTTCTTTATATTATGTGATTTTTAAAATGTAGATCGCCTTGTTGATTGATGAGTGTGTGAGAATGCGCTTCTTTAAGTCATAGTATGGCAGATAAAGTTCTGCTCGGGTATAAAAATAAAACCCGAACCTGACCCGACCGGCCAATCCAAACCCGACCTGAGCCTGAGACCTTTTACTTATTTTCATAACCAACCCAACCTGAATATCACCATAAGTAATATTAAGCATGTAATTGAAATACACAAAGCATATTTAGAGGCAAAATGCAAATTTAAAAAAAAAAACAATACTGTCAGATAAGCATCCAGTTAGATGAACTTTTTACTTGGTAGTCTCAGATACAGACATGTAGCATCATGTTTGGGTAAACCTAGCTAGAAAAAACAGCAAAGTCAACATCAAATAGCATACCAGAACTATGCCTTTTTAAATATTTTAACGATAGCTGTAGCCTACCTGAAATCGTGGTCATGCTTATTTTTAAGTATTCCAGGATATTGTCGGGTATTTTATAAAATCCCGCAAAAAAAAGAAAAGAAAACAGTCTTATAAATTGTCATGTAAAAAAAAAAAAAAAAAAGAATAGTCAGCAGTGAAAGGCTTAAGGGCAATCCCTCGCTGGTCAGTCGTTCTTCCAGTTATGCTGAAGTTCCTCTCGCTGCTGCTACTGCTAGCCAGAATGCAAAGTTTACTTCTAGCCAGCCTTGCCAATTTAGGGTACACAACACTGTGTTCCTTCCACCAGCCCAACAGGTCCCGCTACTGCTGCACTTCATCATTTGTGCCCTCTTCTTCATCTACATTCTCCCATTCAGCAAATTCGGTCAGTGTTTTTTTTGGCAGCTGTAGGTACATTGTCAACCACTGTCACAGAAATTCTCCTTTAAAGTTGTCGATTTAAGTCTGCGCACTTAAGAATAAATTTCTTCCCTATCATGGTCGGACAAGTCGGAGATGATTAAATTTAGGACAGAGAAATGTTGCTGTCTTGTGCAGGTCACGTACTATGTCGAAGGACTGTGTTTTATATACGTGATCCTGACAATTCAGGCGTCGCTATGGTCTTACAGCAGGTGCGGTGTTAGCGCTCTGATCTGTCACCCAGACTAATTTATTTAAATTTGCTGGGTCGATTCCAAAGGTATTTGCTAGCAGCTTTAAAATCTCATGCCTGATGTTTTCACCAGTTTTGGCGTCCTCCAGTGGAAACATTGCTGTTGTTAAAACTCTGGCATTGAGCTTAAAGTCTGGTGTGATATAATTACAAGTCATCGACATATAATGGATTTTACGGTAGTCGTCTGTCCTCATGTCAGTTGTCATTCCCACACTCACATCCTTCAGTATGTCACTAATCTGAGAAATTAGTTGTTCTCTTTTTTTTCTATGGCAACATTACTACACCTCCTTAAAATTGTTCTTTGATTCGGTAGCACACTACATGTGGATACTCGACTGTAGCTAGCACCCCACTTGATGAGCTTGTGTGCTGGCTCGACAAACCCTTCTGAGACAGTTTGGAAGTGTCAAATATCCTTGCAACAGAGACTCTCGCATTTGTCTGTAATTTTTGATTTCTTGCGAGCGGGTATGTTTTTTTCGGTCTGTACAAACTTGGCCCTGCTGCAGGGTGAGTATATCCTTTTTCAGTGTGCCGCTGCAAAGATGAATTTCCTGTCTTTTTGCTGTCATATTTAAGTAGAAGTTTGCAAAATTTGCACTGTACAAATCCACTTGAACTTTTACTATCGCTGAAAACAACAATGTCGAAATGTTTACCCTTTCCAGCAACAGAACTTTCCACTGCTAAACATTCTCCAGTAGCCAGCTTTCTTTTTATATCAATAGCCTCCATACATAATAATATAGAATCACTTTTTGGCTGTATTTTTTACAGCATAAACACGAGAATGCTTGTTGTTTTGTTTTTAAATCTACTGATTTTATCTTCTTTTGTTTCAAAGCATGTTACGTTTGGATTATATGCAATATTATATGAAAAGAAGCTGAATTTAGTACGATAGTTAAAATAGTCATGATTTGCGAGATTAATTCACAGATATGTTTGCTTTGCTTTTGGACATAACATGTTAATAGTAGTGAGCAACCATGGTTCAGATAGAAATGGCTTCTGTTAAAATAGAGTATTTTTTATTATTACTACAATGTGAAAGGGGCATGTAATGCGGATGCACGCATATTCTTTTTTTGTATTTTTTTTTTTTTTTATAATCGGAAGTGTTGTAATTTGAATGCAACTTGTACTTTTTTGTTTAACAATTATGCACAACAGTGTTTTTAGGGTCTGGAAGAAATTTGAGCCTCAGAAACTTGACTCGCTGCTTGTCCCATAATTAGATTTAGTTGATGGGCATAGCAGTGGATATAATGTGTAATATTTTTCCCTTATAAACTTCTGAACCAGTCTCGCCACACATTTTGCGCGCTGATCACCTGATCACCAGGTTCGCTAACCAGCTGCACTCCATCCAGACATTTTTAAGCCAATAGCCAGTCCTGGCTGACGGCTGGGGCTACTGCGCATATGCACAACGATTTTGGATGCTCGACACTGTCGTTTCACATGACTGACCTCTGACTGGAAACGTATCGTTCATTCATTCATTCATTCATTCACAGCTAACAAGTGCAGGTGGTTGCAGTGTCCGTTCATAATGAGTGAGAAGCGAAAAATTATTTCTCATTCAATTGGCTTTAAAGCTCAAGTTATTCAAGATAACAAGCTTGTCAGCAGAACTTTCAAAGCATGTGTTTTTCATGTGAAACAGTCGACAATGTTTGATTTCTGTGTGAAACTGTAAGTTGTTTATTGTTCTTTTTGTTCACCACGTTAATTCTGTATAATGTACATTTATTACATTTTGCTATTTAAGCCGTCAAATTAGACAGTACAGGCCAGTACCTAAAAGTATAGTGAACAGTTTGTGGTTGGATTGTTGTTTTTTTTTAGTTTTTGTAAAGATAACGCTGTAGTTTTTATTAATTATTTCAGTCGAACTATATGAGTTGTACCGATATTGTACGGTACTGTGTAGTTGGTTCGTTCACTGCAGTTCTTTCAACTGTTTTCATAAGGACATAAACCTAAAAATAAACCTGTAACTACTGTAATACTAAAGATGTGAGTTCTGTTCCTTATATGCAAGTTAACCGAGGTTGTCTGTATATAAAACCACCAGAAATATTAATAGAGTTTAAAAGGTGGTAGTATTTACATCCACCACTGTTTAGATCATTAAAATAGTATCTGAAATGATGCCACTGATAAACTTGATAGAGCTTTAATCCCTGTATATTCCTTTTCTGAGCATTTTACATGAGTTAAAATGTAGTGTCCTGTACTACATGCTTTAATATTTCATAGAGAGGTGCAAGGTGTCAAAAGTGACCTCAGGTTCTAAGGAAACGTCCAGCCTTCTAACACAGGACTGGAATCAATTGGAAGTCCTTCAAGTGAATAAGCAGAGGCTGAGAGTTCCTAAGCAAATGCTTTGAGTCATACAACCGAGTTGAAGGGATGCGGCAATTGACTCTGACAGATAGGAAGCTGAAAAGGCAGTTCTCCTCAGCTGGATTTAGATTGTGATCAATATTTTCAAATAGATGCTTTGAAATTACCTCCACCTGGGTAAACAGCCCAATGGGATTGACTTCAAACTGTTTAAATCCAATTTGTTTCTCTCATGTACAGAACAAATACTCAGCAGGTTGAACCCTTATACTGTTATATTAATATATATATTATATATATATATATATATATATATATATATATATATATATATATATATATATATATATATATATATATATATATATAATAATTGCATTTAAACCCATATGGGGAAAAAAAAGCCTTCATAATTAAGCGATGTGACAGCACATCGCCTATTTACAACTTTCCCAACTGTTTTTATTGGAATTCTGCTCGTCTTAAACTTTTTATTAAATAAATTCCAAGCACTGAAAATGCTTTGAAAATCCCCACCAGAAAATCATTCATCGGAGACCAACAAAACAAAACCACAACAAGAAAACCATCTTCAATATAAACGTTGTTGAAACATATCTACAACACTTAGGGGACACTAGAGACTTGCATGGCATTGGCATTGGGGAACTCAATGTTCATTTAGCCAACTTTTGTATTCTGTATACGGCAAAGGAGAAAAGGGAATGACTGCAGCCTCCACATACCATTGAAAGGCAAGAGTTAAAATAGATAGTGACTGACAGCGATTCATTTGTGATGTTTTACTACTAAAAGCCTATTAATTGTAACAGGTGTTGTGGAATAGTATAAAAAAAAAAATAACAAATGGGGCTGAAGTGAATTTTTAGGTTATATGATGTCATCAGAACCCTTTGATGCAGTTATAACCTTAATTAACTTTTTTTTTCATTTAATTAACAAGGCAGATTGCAGTGTATCTAAGTTTTGTAGAAAAATCTCCTGAAATGAAAAAAATATATCTAAACCAGTAATTTCACAATTCCCTCTAAATATGTGTGGTTTGTGCACATATAAGGGTTGGCCAGAAAGCTAGAAATACAAGCCATAACCCAGTCAATAAGGCAGAGTGGCACTATGGGAAACCAGGATGGCACCGAATTCACATGACAAGTCATCAGTTTGTTTTAGTTGTCGGGATACATAAGGGGTGCATATCCTCAACAGTTCCTCTGTTCACAATAGTATTTTACCTGATGTGTGGTGGGAATCTGTCCTTCTGTGTTGACACTCAAAACACGTTAATATGTGTCCCAAGATTACCTGTTAATATACCATAGCACACATTTAGTTTCCTCAGAAAGGGTGTAAGAAGTGTAACGTATTGTTATGCACTATGCTACACAATACTTTACTGTAATGCAAGTGGAGCCACAAGTCAATGTTCTTACCTGTAATTAGCAGTCATTATCACTAGTCCTGCTCCTTTTTATGTTGAGATCTTTTGGTTATTTTGCTGGGGTTTTTTAAACTTTCATTCAGGATATAAATATTTGTCAAGTGCAATACTTTAGATCAATAGTACTCAACTCTGGCCCTCGAGATCTAATCCAGTCCAAGTTTTTACTCCAAACAGGTTCTAATGTAGTTAGCTGAAGCTGCTAGAGGCAATTAACCAATTTAAGATCTGGTTGAAATAAAGACAAGGACTGAAATCGATCTTGAGTGCCAGAGTTGAGTACCACTGCTTTTCATATTTTATGATCTAAATGTTTCTTCCTGGTACAGTATATATTCACTTCCTGTGTGGTAAGTCGTATTAGCTGATTGCAGCCAGACCGTTAGAGTGAAAATTAGTTACAGTAAAGGAACTGATTTTGTACCAGGTAGTAGAAGCATATTTCACTTTTGTAGTGTTGCCTTTACAAAATATATACTTTCCAAATTGAAATATAAAAACACATAAACAAAAACCTAAAATAACCAGAACCTAAAACAAAAAGGGGCATCAGGGATAAAGCTGATGGGATAAAATGGGAAGCACTTTTTTACAAGGAGAATTGTGGGAGTCTGGAACCAACTTCCCAGTAATGTAAAGCTGACACCCTGGGATACTTTGAGAAGCTGCTTGATGATTCTGGAAATCAGTAAGCTACTAACAACCAAACAAGCAAGATGGGCAGAATGGCCTCTTCCTAGTTTGTAAACCTTCGTATGCTTTAAGAGGTGAGAAAATAGATTTTTATAACCTTGGTTAGAGCTCCGTAAAGATCATCTGTGTTGCTTTACCTTTCTTCCACTGTCGTGCCTTGTTCCACTTCAGATGATGTAATGGACTTCTCGTGTTACACAGCGCAACACTCTAAATTTAGCATTCAGCTTTTCATTGAATTCAGTGAGGTGGTCGTGCTCTTCCTTTTCGTTTCATCTATATGTGCAATGGCAGGGCAATCCATTTTTATATTCCCATGTGACATTTTTTGTTTCCTTGTCTCAAATGATCACGTTAAAAGAATCATCTTGAGAGACCTCATGCTGCTTTCAGAGTATAAAAGCACAGTGTTCTGTCCTGGGACTCGGATGTTCCTTCTCTAAAGCATCTCTAAACACTCATGCTAATATCCTGGCATGTAACATTGTATTTTATTATAGGGAGAGTGTAGCTTGAACCTACTTCAGAATTTCTGTGGCTTAACGATTAAGTTGGAAAAGTGGAGAAGTGTTTTGGCTGTTGTGACTCACAAAACAAAAATCAGTATCAAAATTATTCAGCAGAATGCTTTTAGTTTTATACCACCTGTCTCATATAGTGCCCATTTTAAAATAGCACTATTTATTACCTTAGGCTAAACAATGTTAGTCTAAGGTTTTTTTTCTGTTGTGCTATGTGAGGGTGTGGCAGGCTGGCGAGTGGATAGAGGCCCAGAGACAGACTGCAGTTCAAAAAAAATAACTATTTTATTATAAATAAACACAAAATGAAAGGGCACAAGGGCCAAAACAAAGCAATTTAAACACAAAAAAGATAAAAAGCAAAACTTACAAAAATAACAGTTTCCAGGCTGGGCGATGCCTTCACTGGATTCAAACTTTCTAAACAACCCAAACAAAAAACCAACCTGCTTCCTCAGCTCCCTCTCTCCCAGATGAGAAGCAGAGGCCTCCTTTTATATCAGGTGGCTGGGCGCTGATTGATCGTTAATCAACCTAATCAACTAATCAACCCCAGCCACCTGAACATAATAAACCCAGGCAGGTAGGGGAAGTTAACCCCATCCCTGCCAATTTAAAGGGCAGAGCTTTGCTCTGCCACAGAGGGTAAGACCCTCTCTGTAATATTTCAATGGCTATTATTGTGATTATTATTGTTAATGTTATTCTACTGTCGATAGAGCCGTGGTTTATTATGTATCGTGCCTGTTGTTGAGCGTATTTGATATACAACGGTGTATTGCTGTATTTAGATTATGGCGCATAGCTTAATGAAGTTGCCGTAGCTATACATGTTGGACTAAGCTTTTTGTTCTAGCCTTATGTTTGGTAATCTTCCAAGATAAGCGGTCTTTACTGGTAATAGTTAGGGAGTAGAGAATAATAATGACAATCATAATAATAATGAGTAACCAATAGAAGTTTAACGGTCGTGTTTGTAAACAAGGATGGTATTTCTGCAGGTTAAACAAATACGTAGAAAGGAGAAGAAACTTGTGTAGTGTAAAATATATGAATGTTTATTGTAAAAGAGATGAATGTTAAATAAGAGTTTATTTTTGTGTAAAGTCATTCTAGGTGTAAATGTTTAATAATTAATCCTGTTAGGAGTAGACAGGGCTGGGGTTTATTTATTATTATTTTATTAGGTGGTCAGTCATGAGCTTGTCTTGTGAATCAGTCATTGTACAGCCTGTTTAGTCATTTGTAATCTGAGTGAAGTATCCAGTGCGACAAGTAAACATTTTTGCCTGTGAACACTACCAAGTGACATGCATTCTAAAGACCTCCGTGTTCCTGGGAGGAGAATATGCATGGAGAGGTATTTCTATTGTGATAGTAACTGCAGGTGTGTAGTGGTTCTTTTGTATTGGGGAAATGATTCTGGAGCATCAGTATGTTGGCCAAGTTAGGCACTCCTTGTGTATTAATCGGCCTGAAGTGCGCTTGAAACAGAACTGACGTTTTGACGAGTGATATTGCACCAACGCGTTCCAATGCAGTGCATTTATGCTGTATCCATTTAAATACATAGGTTGAGTTCTGCATGTTAAGATAAAAATGCATTATTCCCAAATATTCACACCACATCTATGTTTGCAGTATGGTACTTGCAGCAGTGAAGCCATGTTCATGCCCTGTTATAGTCAGGCACTGTCCAAAATGGTGTTTCTGCTTTGATGAAACTGGACAGCTGATTCAGCACTTAGGCCATGGGTTTTAACCCCCTGCACGCTCCCCTTTTTAAAACATTTATTTTAGTTTTTCCATGAAATTGTTTATGGTGCTTGTCTGCTTTTTTTTAATCTTTTTCTTAGCTACCGATGATTTCATTTCATTGGCGGAGATGGAAGACTCACTACTAAGAAATCTATTTAGAGGCTATCAGAAATGGGTAAGGCCAGTTCAACACTCTAATGATACCATAACAGTCAAGTTTGGACTAAAGATTTCCCAGCTTGTGGATGTGGTGAGTATTTTCTGTGCTTTCATCTGTTCAGTCCACTTTTTAAATATAATATTGTGTGTGTGTTGATGTGTGTCCTAAAATAATATAACAGTATAACATGATCGAAAAGATTAATGAAGCTATAGCAATATGCTTTCTATTTTTGGTAGGCTTATGTACATTTGCATTAGATTTGCCTTTAAAAAAAACATAATAAAAGGATTTGCATTTATTAACTGAAGAGTATCATAAGATTAGAATGACATAGGATTTAAATGTTCCCAAAGGATGTTAAGGCAGCCATGGATCATAAATGCTGAAATTTGAAAATACAGGTGATCATCTTTTTTTCTATCTTTATTTAGTTTACTGTAAAACCAGATTATTATGAAAAATAACTACGTCCTGAAATTAGAATCCTACACATTAAATGCACGGTTTAAGGTTTCATTAGGACAAAAAGGTATTTTTGCATAAGGCACACCTTATGTTAAATAGTAATTTTGGTGGTTGCTCCCGTCCCCCTCTTCACCTTTCTCTCATAAAGTCAGCACACACACTTCAGGGTCAGAAGAAAAAAAAAAAAAGACTTGGGGTCACTGTGACAGGGAATTTGTGTAGCAAACTTTTTTTTATTTTTAGCTTTGATTTGTTTTTGTTTTCTTTATTAAATGTGACAGTAGGGCTACCATCTGCGCGCCTGTGCAGTGTGTCAGCACCCAGTCTTTGTGTCTGCCTCCTGATTATTCGGTGACGACCCACACGCATAACACATGCCCATGTTAGTCCCATTTTGATATTGTTGGGAAGTTAAAATCTTGAAATCTGCTTAAGAAAATACCTCGTAAATATATAAAACACACATTCTAACTCATGTTTAAATGTATTTTGTTATACATATTTTTAATCAATCGGTGTAAGAATTCTGCTCCTTAAACATGACCATATAACACAGTGAATAATTAACCAGTTACTGCTGATTTCTTGTCCATATGGAAATTTTATCACAGCAAGTGTCTCGCGTTAATTCAAACAAATTCTATGTTGTTTACTTGTAAAAAAATAAATAAATAAATAAATAAATATAAAAAAAAATTAAGGGTGGCACACTGCATGGTGTGAAGAATATGTCACACACTCATAGGAATGCAAGTCCAGGGCCTGGCTGCGCCAAGTTGCTGATCTTTGCAAAGGATTCCACAGGGAGCGTTGTTGGCTGCGGTGCTCCCACAGGTAAAGCAAAGCACAGAGTGTTACCTCATCGTGATACACAGCAGCCCCTACTGGCCATGCACCCAGTGAGCTCAAAGGACACCTGTAGGGCTAACCTTGGTTCTCCAGGGGCCAGACTTCTGCTTGGCTTGGGGGTGTCATTAGAGGGTACCCATTGACCTTCAGTTCTTCTGAGATGTTGTAGGGAATGCTGTGGTGAAGGAACATAATATTAAATCCTTCAAAATGCAACAGTATGGTTAAGATACTTTATCAGAGATGAAGGTGTTCAGACTTTTTTGTCACTATAGCCCCTTTCAAACTGGCATGGGTCGGACCCCACCCATGTCGCGACCCAGTGTTGTACAGGTCGGCTGTGCGATTTTACACTGCTATT
The DNA here is from genome assembly GCF_017654505.1 of Polyodon spathula. Taxonomy (NCBI): domain Eukaryota; kingdom Metazoa; phylum Chordata; class Actinopteri; order Acipenseriformes; family Polyodontidae; genus Polyodon; species Polyodon spathula. Next base: position 27,937,722 of record NC_054535.1, on the reverse strand, counting down.
GAAGCAGTGTGTGACAGAAGAAAGTACACAATGCTTCTACGCAATGCCCAGGAAGCAGCAATGTTCACGGGACCACCCTTTCATCTGTTCAGGCTTTCAAGATGATGTGGTTGTTATAGACACTTCCATCCAAACTTTTCTGGATTGAATTTTCACCCAAAATGTCGATTTAGAGCAAATATATCTATATATATATATATATATATATATATATATATATATATATATATATATATATATATATATATATATATATATATATATATATGTAGCCCCACAACTTCCAAGTGAAAAAATATATTCTAGAAATTAATTAAAAATAAAAACTGAAATAGCTTGGTTGGATAAGTGTCCACCCCCCTTGTAATAGTGATCCTAAATTAGCTCAGGTGTAACCAGTCGCCTTCAAAATCACACACCAAGTTAAGTGGCCTCCACCTGAATTAAATTGCAGTGATTCACATGATTTCAGGATAAATTCAGCAGTTCCTGTAGGTCACCTGTTGTTTTTAGTCCCCCTGATTGCTATTAAATCTCAAGGACAATGCAATGCAAAGGTTAAGCTTCAGACTAAAGAAAACCCTTGAATCTGTCCACAACCATCCTCTTTGTTGGTGCAGTGCTGTGTACAGTATTATATTGTTTACATTGTAGTACAAGAAAGATGGGGCTTAATGTCCTGAGGGACCTTTGTATTATGCTGTTGCAGGAAGGCTGCATGACAGGAAATTGTTGCTGTACACTACCAGCAATATATTCTAATTATATGCTACAATAAAACATCTTTATCTCCAAGCAGTCTACAGATCTATATTTCTACTTAGCTTACCATTAATTTCTACTTATCATACTGTGGGTAGATGTACTAAGATGGACCAGTCGCAGAGCAAACATACTGCAGTTTGCATTTCCATTACAACAATTTGCAAAGTATACATTTTGTCGTATGGACTAAGAGAAAATATGTTAATAAAAGAGAGCTGTAATATACTAATTAAAATATTTGTTGTGTGAGCTTAACGAGATCTCTAGGTTTGCAAGAGTCGTGCATCATTTTTCAAATAATTAATAAGTCAGTTTTTTCCATCAGATTCTATAGTGAAGCTCCCACCTTCACCCCCAAATAAAAAATGTGTTTCTATCAAAAAGCTTTTCATAAGCACACAGTAGCCCCTCCCTAAACTGGACATATTTCTTTGACATAAGGAGGTGTTGGGTTTAAAAATACAATAAAATCGCACTTGTACGTCTATAGTGCTCAGTGTATTTTAAATGTATAAATCGTTGCACTGAAATAACACTAATGTTTTAGGTAGGCTACGCATTAAACAACATGTAAAAAATATAACTGTGTACAGTAGGCCTATACAGTATACAGTAGTAAAATCAAATGAATACTTAGCACACTTTCTTTTTACTTTAGCCTACCTTAGGTTACTGGATAACACAAGATAAACCATGCTGCAGCATCGTAAACATTGGTGTACAATGTGAATAAAATTTTTTTAAATTGAAACTAAATGATTTTAGCTTTTTTTTATTATTATTTTTAGCAATTAACAAAATAGATCATGGTGCCGCATTGACTAATTATGATACTTGCAGCAGGACAGGCAATTCTCATTAATACAAATTTCAAGAGACCAGCAAACAAATTTTGCATTATACAACTAATTCATATCATGAGTAGCCTATATTTATACTGCCAGTTTTTATTTAAGTTAGCAGTGCAGTGCTAAATTGTGTACAATTACAAACCACCCGCACATTAATAGAACAGGTGTGTTTCCTACAGATGCTCAGAATGAGCTGGAGCGGTTAGCGGCACATGTGTGAAACCAGAAATGTTATAGAAATTTGTTTTCAAAGCTTGCAAGTACATGATGCTTTTAGGGAAAAATAGGTACTTGGGTGTTTGCCTCAAAAATGCTTCGAGCACAACTGGCAATGCACGAGAAAAAACAGACTGGGAAATGCCAGCACCAGCTGCCACAGTCCCAAGGAAGGACCTGGAGGCAAGATAATGTAGGGTAGACAATAGTTTGACCACGGCAGTGATAGCATGGCTTCTCTGGGTGACAGTCTCCAGGTCATCTTTTAAAATCAGACAGCAACTCAAGAATTATATGGCTGCCAATTCTGTACTTGTGCTTAATTGGATCTTCGTTTAAATCAGAGAGAGTAATGCGGGTACCAAATACCCTTCTCTTCTCATCCTGCCAATCACTCATTGTTGCTGAAGACGGTGTCTCCTTGTTACAATCACAGTGGCCATGGTTAGGGGATAGTGTTTGTCATACTGCCTTTTAAAGGTTTGATAACTGTGGCCCAAGACCGTCACATCCATCTGCATAATCATTTTCAGACTGCAGTGGCTACAGCACGAGAAATTCCAGGAAGAAAGAACCCGCGCATCAGCAGAGTGACTGTAGCTCGCCATCTGCATAAAAATGATTTGCATGCTCAGTGGCCGTTCAGGGGTAACATGTTGACAGCTGACGTAATCACCGTCTTCTGGGGCAAGATAATATCTCAGATGGCGGCAGAGAGAGTGGTGGAGTGTTTTATTAACCAATGAATGCCTTTTTGCCCTTGACAGACCTGACGGAAGACAACATAGGTTTTATTTATTTTAATGGGAAAAGGGTAAGGTCAATGTGAATAGATTAACCATTTCCACAGTTTTTCCAGTGTTTACTGGCTATCCAACGATTTAATTTTTTTTGTATCTGGAGTGTTATATCAGTTAAAACTGAAAATCAGAAGCCCTGTTTATACTCTTAATGGTGTCATACATTTAATCAGTCCCATTAATTTTCATCAATAAAAGAGTAGTAGAATGATTTTATGGATGACAATAACAAAACTGGAAATTTTTCTACATCTATGGAACTGTGGACTTATTGGAGATTGAGATGTTGGAGATTTACAGGTTAGGTTTTTAGTTTGGGTGAATACGCCATGTGTATGTTGAATCTTAACATCAAAAGAAAAGTTCTGGGTTATGTCCAAAAATCTCATGGATCATTTTTGTAGATTCACTTGATTGTCATGCAGAAGAATGGAAATGCAAAGGGTTGAAGAACATATTTATTTCAGATATGATGCAAACAGGGGTAAGGCACAGTAGGAAAGCGCCACCCAACATTGCTGCAAATTACTCTGGTCTAGTTTTTTTTTTTTTTCCATAATTAAGCCTTTTATCATTTTTCAGTAGACACTATAATTACTGAATTACTTGAATTTCTTTACACATACAAACTAACCATTAAGGGAAGAGTAAAACCAAATAGTTTGGAAAATGTACCAAACCATGTGTGAAACTAAACTCCAGCTAATTAGATATCATTACAAATCTGTTTAAAACAATTTGGTTTGGAATCCATTGTTGACCAATGCAAGAAAACTAGATGAGGAGTTGGCCAGGCAATAGAGGACTTTTTCACCTTTGTAGGCCAGGGTTCAACCCTCACTCAATTCACGGATGGTCTCAACAGTGGATACTGGTCCAACATCACAAACTACATAATTATGCACATTTGTCAGTCTTTGCTTGTGAGAGGCCCAGGACTGAATGTTAAGCACCTGGCAGTGTGTCGACAGTACCCAGTGCCACTCACCTTTTCATCTGCACTTTATTCCCAAGCACTTTTATTATAATATACAAAAACATAACAGCCTAATTGTTTCTGGTGTTGATTCGATTTTTTGCTATCTGAAAGTATTGTCGGTAATACTTTGATTTTCAATTGTTGGATGATGTCTAGGTTTGGTCAGATAAATTCTGTTGAAAGAGTTCTTACTTGAATAATTCATAAGGTACGATTACAGGGAGGCAGTGTGGTATAGTACAGTACAGACTGTTCCAAAGGCTTTTAGATGTGTGCGTTTTTTTTTGTTTTTTGTTTTTTTTTTACTTATTTGTGCCCATGGTTGACCTTGTATTCTCTTCAGCTGAGTAGTCTGGAGTGAGTCACAGTCAGGGAGATTTATTTTTTGGAACAGCATTGAGTCCATATGGAAAACCAGTTTTAATGCACTTTTCTGTCTTACACTGGTGCATTTAGAAGTAAGTCTTCCATTGGTAGCTGAGTGAGAAACAGTAGTAAAGATTAAGGATTCTGGGCTGGCAGAAGTTGATATTTCCAGCTTGCTGTCAGTCCCAAAGGTCAGCAAAGACAGAATACACAGTGGACTGTTAATTTTATCTAATGTCAGTTTTTGACAATTTACTAAATATTCCAGTTTATCTTGCTTGCAAAGGTACTGTATATAGTTCCAAAAACTGTATTTCTATTTCGTGTTTATATAGTAGCTTACAAATCTTTGGAACCCAGTACTGTAATGTTGCATTTTCTTTGTGTTTTTATTTTTTAAATCGTAACTATCATGTTGTCCATTCCAGGCACTATGTGCACATTTGTAACTTAAAGTTTACAGCAGCATCTCTTGCCAACCCCAGTAATTTTTCACAGCTAACTGGCTTTTGTGATTGGAGAGAGAGAAAGAATCTGACCTTCGTGACATTTGCCCAGGGCATTTTAGTCTGGAGATTGCAATGTGGCACTTCACACTCCTGAGGCTTCGTTCAAATCTCATTTCTGCCCATAATATTTTGTCATGTAATTATTTCTTGCATCTTATATTAAATTAAAGCTGTGTAGCTGGAAATTGCAAGTATTTCAAATTTTTTCTATAAGTATATATCTCTACATATTGACGTGGAGTGATGGAGCAGATCTGGAGTTCAAGCAACAGATGGTTTGGATGTGGCCAGTACTTTTTCATATTAGGTTTTAAACTCATACATCTATCTTAATGACTAGTTCAAAAATCAAATGCTGCAATTTTGTTGTATATATTTTAACAAAATCAAAATGCTTGAACTAATAAAAAAAAAAAGAAAAAAAAAACTTAAAAAAAAACCTATGAAGGTAAGGGTATCCAAAATATCAAAGGATAAAAAAGAATGTGGGAGAGTTGTGATTTACATAAATGGAATTTATTTTATTGCATTTAAAGAATAACTGTGATTGATAATTGATTTCAATTCCTCTTTTCTATTTCAGGATGAGAAGGATCAGATTATGACGACAAATGTATGGTTATGGGAGGTAAGGGAAAGAAGATATTTTTAATTTGAAATGGATTGCGAGTATAATGGATTATTACCATTTGAAGCTGAATAGTTGTCAGTGTTCAACAGTTTATATGGTCTTGATTTGATGGTACCCTTCTGTGTCTATGAATGGAAACCATTAAAAAAAAGTTGCTGTCACAGTTGCTGATTTGTCAGAATTTCAGTACATCTTATCTCATACTCAGATGTGATGGACAGAACCTAACAGCACACAATGGGAAATATGTGAAGTCTATCTTGGACACTGTGACAGGGTGCTCATGTCACGTGTGGGTAACCGCTGTTTAAGCAATAGAGAGACACCTGGGAGGTGTAGTTGAAATACTGGGACACATACAGCAAGCTGTACAAAAGGAAAACACAGTACAACTACTACAAATAAAAGGTGCCACACAGGGCGAGCGCCAGCCTAACAAGGCATCCAGCTCCAGGAACTGGCTACACTACGTAACCCTCGTTATACATTGCATGGGATCACTATCCCTTAAACTAACCTACTGATGAGCCGGTATTCATACAACAACTCCTGCTGCTTCATACGGCCTTGGCTGGGCATTACCCTCACAAGCACCGCTTGCAGTTTCAGGGTTGCTTGGCGTAGTCATTCCTGCAGAGAGGACCCTCTCCTCCTCAGTATGTGCCGCTCCCCTCTGTAGCATGGCGTTGCAGTTGCCCCGAGCCATCTCCACCAGTGGTTTTTATGCTGACAGACACTCGGTCAAGATCCGCACACCTGCTGATTGAGGATCAGCACAGCCAATCACTTGCTGCCCTTCCCTTCAACCAAGCTTAGAAGACAGCAAGTCTCAATCGAGACACACAATAAACCCATTCCCACATACAGATTACACCAACACTAATCCCCCATTGTGCAGGACAATCTCCATGCCACAGACACCTAGAGTTTAAATGTTTTGAAGCTTCTCATTTAATCAGTTGCAACTACTTGATGTTCTTTTTACTGAGTACTCATCTCGCTCTAGTGTTACCGGAAAATGCATTTACATTACTTCATGCCCGAAATTCCTGTACTCAAGCAAAAGTAAGATCTGTTTTTACAGCCAGCTATAAAAATTCCATAAAAAAATAATCTAGTGTATCTTATTTCTCTGTTTATTCTGGTCCAGATACAGGTAATATAGTATAGACTTTTCTTCCTATGCGGATTCAATTAAATACTGTACATCCCTGTTTCCCATCGTTTTAATATATTCATATTTTACACACACATCTGCTGAAGCACAGCACTGTGATTTTAACAATATTTGTTGTGCAGGAGTGGACCGACTGCAGACTGCATTGGAACCCAGATGAATATGGAGGTATCACCTCGATCAGAGTTCCTTCTGAAACAATCTGGCTGCCTGACATAGTTTTGTATGAAAAGTAAGTATATGTATATCAACAGATACGTATATAATCTGCTGGTTATTGTTGCTGTATGATAACTGAATCCCGTGGGCCGCAACTTAACCAAATTGCATGGATTGCAAATTTCAAGTGCATTTAACATTTGAGTTTTTCAAAATAAGAAAGCTTTGGTAAACTGAAATCGTAGTGTCTATGTTGAAGTGAATATCTACATAAGACAAAGTCATACAATTGTTCTACTTTATTACTGTGACGCAGTGTCCCTTCTATTTGCTTTTGAAAAGGAAAAATAAACAGGAAAACAACCATGGCATACTTCACAATCAAATTCTCTCTTGGCCCCTGTGGTTTTTATTGTACTGTAGTTGAAGGTGGCCTACTTTGTAACAAGAAAAAAAAAAAAAAACTCAAATTCAGTAAGTCCATCATAAAAAAAATTTAAAAAGTCCAAATACACAACATGGTATCGCGACGTTATTCATGACACTGCACATATGTGACGGATCACTAATACCACTGTCAGTAACATATCATTGTCATCTATCTTTCATTTTAAATGCACGCTCTATTGTTGTATATAAACACGTTATCAATCAGTCTGAATTTCTAAAGCAGTGTTGATGCTGAAATTGTAATAGAAACGCCTTTCACTATCTGAGCGATTTTTAGACTTTCCTGCAGAATACTTTACAATGTATGAGTCTGGGAACATGTCTACTACAGATTTGCTGAACTAGTCACAACATGTAAAGGTCTCTGCAGAGGTAACTTTCTTGATCTCCGTTTTTCTTTTGGAAACGAAAGATGTTATTTGTAGCTCTGGTGTTTTGAGCGTCGATATATTTTTGGTGTTTATGTGATCTCTCATGCTTGCCACACACATTCTCGCTCCCATGCCCCACTGTTAAAATCAGTCATGCATTATTATGGGAGGGATGATCGCATGCAAAGCCAGATGGTCAAGTATGTGAGCTATTCACGCTCTGAATGTATGCTGGCCACAGGGCTCCCCTGAGTCCTACAGACGGGATTGCAGGAACCACAGACCATGCATGACTTTGGCAGAAATTAAAGGTTTGCTAACTAAGGGGTTTAACATTAGAGTACTGGGGGTTGTTCAGGAGAAGTGTTAAAAAACCAGGAGAGTACCGGCAAATAAAGGAGAGTTCACAGGTCTGTTGTGTTGCTAGCCCTTTCAATATTTTAGCTTTACAAATTACAAACTTATTAAATGTAAATCATTTCTTAGTGTTTACGCCCTCTGTCAATAACTTGTAAAAACATTAATCCAAGGCATTAGCATGTATTCCTGTTGCCAGTAACAATAACACTTGATTATTACTACATTGCTATTGTTGCTAAAAGTTAATTTAATACATAACACATAATAATATTGGCATTTATTAACAATGCCAATGACAGATATAGCCAATTCAGTTAATTGTAAAATTAAATGATGAGCATTTATTCATGTTGTCAGTGACTATAGCAAGCTATTTAATAAATTGTGAAGAATATAATTTCCAAGTGAGCGCGCGGTATGTGGGGTGGATTTAAAAAAAAAAAAAAAAAAAGTTTTTCAGGCTCCTTTTTAATATATAATTGATTTACTATTGAGACTGGGTATTCTACATTTCTATTCGTCAAGTTATCACTCTGGCTAGGGTTTAGTTAGCACAAATAAACAATGCTATACAATAATCAATTTTACCTTAAACTTTTAAAAGAAGTGTAAATTATGTCATTATTTTAGAAAAAAAAATCTTGCTGCGTTGTGAATTCCTTGCAAAGACTCCCTGTCCACCTTTTCCTCTGCTCACCCATGTATTGTTCATATGCTGCGTGTTTTGTTTCATAGTGGCGTTTAACATTATACAGAAGACAAAGAGGTTTGCCCTCCATTTCAATTACAGAATATGTCTTTCCATTGGTCTCAATGTTCTTGCACTTTTTTTATTTATTTATTTATTTTTCTGCTGCTGCCATTGCGTGCATCGCTGTGTTTACTATCTCACAAACTGGCATGCATGTAGAAACCAGTCATTGGTGTTCATGTGTTGCACATGCAAAACCCTATTCCTATATTATTATGCGAGTTCCGGTGTAATCCTGCTGTCCTGCCTGTCTGCATGCTGCTTAATATCAACAAGCCACTGTGGGCAACTCTGCTGCAAAAGCTGCTGTAAATCAAGTGCTTGGCAGCTGCTCTGTTAATTTTGTGCCACATGTAAGGTTAAGTTGAAGAGACGTTGCGGGCCGCATTAAATGGATTGTCAGTGGTGCACTTGCTGTATGGCTTCAGAATATACTGCACTGTACATGTTTTCCAGTATTAAATCACTTTCATTTGCCAAGTTCATTGACATGCATGTCAGTGCTAATGTAAATAACTGTGGAATCAAAACAACTCAAGTCCAGGGGAAAAGAGCCAATCCATGAAGAGGGACAAAATGCATAAAAAAATAGGTACCACATAAACAAATATTAGTCATGATAACAATTTAATTATATGATAAGCAACTGTGTTTTAAATAATTTATATTTAAATTCTAAATGTTTTCAAGACACACATTTTGTGTTGCATAACTGCACTGGAAACTGGATATTTCCATTCAGTACTTTTCATTGCTTTTCACAGACACACATCTGTTTTTACCTCTATTGGAACACTAAAAGATAATTGTACTCTTTTGCTATCCCGTCCTTTTATTTAGTGCCGACGGACGCTTTGAAGGATCCTTGATGACGAAAGTAATTGTGAAGTACAATGGCACTGTGATGTGGACCCCACCCGCAAGCTATAAAAGCTCTTGTACTATGGACGTGACATTCTTTCCATTTGACAGACAGAATTGCTCAATGAAGTTCGGTTCTTGGACTTATGATGGGGACATGGTGGACCTCATTCTCCTTGATGACCACGTGGACAGAAAGGACTTTTTTGACAATGGAGAATGGGAGATTCTTAATGCCACAGGAATGAAAGGAAACAGAAAAGATGGGCTGTACTCCTACCCATTCATCACATATTCCTTTATTCTCAAACGCCTACCTCTGTTCTATACTCTGTTTTTGATCATCCCTTGTCTTGGTTTGTCTTTCCTGACTGTGCTGGTATTCTACTTGCCCTCAGACGAAGGAGAAAAGCTGTCATTGTCCACCTCAGTTCTAGTGTCGCTCACTGTCTTTTTGTTAGTTATTGAGGAGATCATCCCATCATCCTCCAAAGTGATCCCTCTCATTGGCGAATACTTGCTGTTCATCATGATTTTTGTGACGCTGTCCATTATAATCACTGTGTTTGTTATCAATGTACACCATCGTTCTTCAGCCACTTACCATCCTATGTCTCCCTGGGTAAAAAAACTGTTCCTTCAAAGGCTCCCGAAGCTGCTCTGCATGAGAGGACACACTGATCGCTACCATTATCCAGAAAATGACTTGAACAGCCCTGATGAAAAAACCAAACTCTCTGATACAAAGAGGCTGTTATCTGGGAAAGTGGATGAAAACAAGATGATAATGGCACTCATGGAAAAAGCTACCAATTCTGTACGATATATCTCAAGACATATTAAAAAGGAGAACTTTGTTAGAGAGGTAAGAGTACATAAGGGTTTATTGGTATTAAACTAAACTACATGGATAGATTGATGTTGTGTCCCACAGTCATGCCCAACCTTTGATCATATTTTATAACACTGTTGGAGGGGTAGCATTTATGTAATGTGTTTGCTAGTTTCATTTAAACATGAGTCATATAAATTCACATCGTAATCATTGTGTACGGGCCTCATTTTCCTTTCTGTTCTGGACACTCCCTCTGTCTGTGCAACAGCCTTGTATCAGTATTTATTTTGTTTTGTTTAAAGTTGCACAAATTGTTAAATAACCCCCAAAACTCCTTTTGTATTTTGCAGGTTGTCCAAGACTGGAAATTTGTGGCTCAAGTCCTGGATCGAATCTTCTTGTGGGTGTTTCTTACAGTTTCCATTCTTGGTACAATACTAATTTTTACACCAGCTTTACGAATGTATCTGAGTACCTAAAAATGAAAATAAGATACTACCTTATGTCAAAGTTAGTATTTAATGTAAGTTTGGAATTGGTATTGTCAAACTTTCTGATCAAAACTGTGGATTTGTTATTTTATTTATATATATATATATATATATATATATATATATATATATATATATATATATATATATATATATATATATATATATATTGGACAGGGTTGTAAGACTATTATTATTTAACATAGAACTAACTACTTTATTGCACTATAAGGATATCATCAGATCATATTTCAAATTTTAATATACCGATTATTAGTTCCAAATACCAAACATTACATTCTACCTTGAACAGTATTGTTTAGATACAATACGTGCCATAGTCAGAATAAATTAAAATAACTAGGGTTTAAAATATATGATAAACCGCAAGACCAAGAAAGTTTATAGGCTTTCTCTTAACAAAGGACAACATAGGTATAAGTAGGGATTCTGTTTTTATTAGTTTTTCTCAATGGCTAAAGCAAAAATCCAGAAACTATTTGCACATTTCTCAAAACAGTTAACACAAACACCAAAACCATCCACTCAGTTAGAAAAAGCTTCATACAGTGGCAAAACTAAGTTTCCATGCCAATTTTATTATACATCTTGCATAACCAAATGCTTGCACCAAATCAAGAAATAATTACAGCTTTTGTGTATGTTTTTTGAACATTGAGTCATTCGTTACTATCCGGCCGCATATTTTCATCCACATCATAGCGAATGTTCTTTATGGCTAAGCACCTTAGAAAAAATTGTCTGGATCCAGGCTTGGCAATCTTTTGCCGTAATGTCATTACAAGCCTCCTCTGTGGCCTGGAGAAGTGTGGCTTGTTCATGGGGATTGTGGTCATACAATTCCACCTCCAAGAAGAGAAAAACTCCTCGATAGGATTCAGAAATGGGGAATATGGTGGAAGGTACATCCACAGAGTAGCGGGGATGTGCATCAAACCACTCCCGCACCAGCACAGCGTGATGGAAATGCACACTATCCCAAATGATGACAAATGTTGTGGCCTATCTTCCAGCCAACATGCTGCATTGGGTGTGTCAAGGTGATCGTGCATTTCCTCAAGGAAAACTAGCAGCCGCTCTGTATTGTATGCGCCAAGCAATGGACTGTGGCAAACAACTCCATAATGGCAGATGGCATCACATATAGTGATGTTACCTCCACGCTGCCCAGGCACATCCACAGTGGCACGCTGTCCAATTATGCCACGTCTGCGCTTTTTTGCCAAGTTGAAGCCTGCCTCGTCAACGAAGATGTATTCTTGTGGAGACATGCTGTCATCAAACTCCATCATTCTCTGTAAAAATAAAGGTATGTTCAGGTATGTTTATCCTGCAAGAATGAAGTCTGAGACCAGCAGAACATTTCACAGAACTAAGATTCCTGCTCAGAATCGGTAATTGAGAATTTGTACGTTTCTTATGTTACTGGTCGTATTTTGCATTGCCTTTACAGTCAACTTACTAGTACATATTGGTATCGTAATTCCTTCACTCTTTCACTGTTCCTTTCAAAAGGTACCTCCTAGATTTGTTTCATTCAAACCTGGTGTCTCTTCAGAACACGGTCAATGGTTGACATGCTGACATTGTTCACACCATGAAATTACTGGCACGGATCATCTCAACTATTGTCGACTCTTGCAGTTCAGCGAGGAGACGACCACGGCCACCACTATTCAATTTCCTTTCAATTCTAAAAGCAGAGTAATGAATACACGATGGTTATTTACTGTGAAATGCCAGTGTGACACAAAACATGCTCATACAGTAATTACAGTGTATATCGATACATGTATGTTCTGTAATATGCACTTGACTTACCGCTTCTCAGTACGAAGTGTATGGATGATAGATGCAACCGTGGAGCGTCCCAGGTTTGGTTGAACTGTCAACCCAGCTGCTTTCATTGTAAAGCCTCTGTGTATGACATGACAATGACAGTTGCTCGTATTTCATTTGAGACAGCAGCACGCCTTTGTCTCACTTGTCCAGGCTGTCTGCCCACAATGCCAAAACCTCGTCAACGACCTCCTTCCTCTGCTTGCTCCATATTTTCACACACTGCAACATGTTTCCATTGGAAATCACAGCCGTTTATGCACAGAGTTACCATTTGATTAATGATTGATCAATTAAGCTATATTATGTTATTTAAATTAACAAGCTTTGAATGTTAGCAACAACAATGAGATTGATGTAATTTGCAAAGAAGACATTCGCATGTGAAACATGTATTAAAGTATAACAGTTGCATTTAGGCAATTTAATATATGGTTTAGAATTGTGCATTTTGACCCGTAAAATGTGTGAATAGTTTGGCAAATTAGAGTTTTGGTGTTTGTGTTAACTGTTTTGAGAATTATGCTAATAGTTTCTGGAATTTTGCTTTAGCCATTGATAAAAATAATTGTAATTTCATTTTTTGGTGCTTATCTTTTAGCTATTTTCGAGTTTTATGTATAAAAAATATAATACTGTCAAAATATCTTATTTAATTTGCTGTCTTTCACAGTGAGTTCCTTATGGTCACAGACACATAATACCTTTTTAATTGTTCAGCTCCTAAAAAGTTGCCAATTTCAAGTTACATATAAAATTGTATAGTTAATTTGACATCTACAACTGTTTAGAAGCTGAAAACAATTTTGAAAAGTTTAATTAAGCTAATGAATAGTCTAATTAAGGGTATCGTTAAGTAATTCAGAGCTCAGTTGGAATGAAAACCAGCACACACCAGGGAGGCCCAAATCCATTCCTGAAGGGCCATTCCACTCTGGTAAAATGACATAATTATCAAAGGCCTGGTTTCCACGCATCTTAGAAAGTCTTCACTCGCTCTCTTAGTCACTATTTGTGTGCCATAGCACACACATACCATGCATCTAAATAGCATCTAACATCTCTCGCTAAAAAGCCATACAATTGACCAAAAACTTGGGTTGTTTTGTATGGAAACATGTCCGGAAGTTGTACATTATGCTTACGAAACCTCAGCAATAAAATCCCGTTTGTGACATAATCTTGCACAATTTTCTATTATAACTGAAGGCAGTGCCAAGCAGTCCTAGCCTTCACTTCTTTGACAACATAGGAAAAAAAATAAAAAACCCAGGACGAGGTGTTTTATAGAACTTGCATTCAGTGTTTTTTCTCTTTTATTTACAGGACACTATTTCTTCAGCATTTCAGTATTGCCATTTGAGTCCTAAAACATGCTTTATAGTCAAGTTGTTTTATAAGCAAGGTTATAAAAAATACTGAAGCTACAACAAATAATAAAAAAAAAAAAAACTTTCAATATAGATAAATACATAACAAAGCCCTTTTTTACACTTGTTTTCTTCATCATTGGATAACTGATTGCTTTAGCAGAGACTGTTCTTTCCCTTAGCAATAAGATGCCATGTATTGTACACTAGCTTTAAGTAGCCTCTATCATGGGTACCTACAAAGGAAAAAATATGTATTTTTACCAAAATGTGTGTTTCATTTTTGTTCCAAAATATGTATTAAATTAGCTTAACAGTATTATTGCTGCCGTCTACTAGACTTGAGCAAATTCATTGAGCTAGATTTATTTTAAAAGTACGAAAACATGAAAAAGACTTGTTTTTGATCATAACAAAGTTCCAGAATGTCTGGGTGGACAGAACATATACATTTGTTGAACTTGTGTGGACTACTGGATCTTTACTGGTTCATCAGTTTAACAAGAACAAAATATATAATATAACCACGTTCTACTGGGGAGAGCATTGCACTACGGGATTGGAATTCAGGTATTTCTTGTTATGAAGAAGTGGGGTGAAGGTGGGATAATTTGTATATAATTAACCTAAAGACTTTAAATGCTGGTATTTTAGCTTCATTCGTAGACTATAAGGATCCAATTTGCTGAAGCTACGGTTCTGTAGGAAAATGTATTATTATATATGTACGTGTGTATATATCCGTCTGATGAGTCATGACTCTGCAGCAGCAGTTGCATAGTTCACCCATAGTCTCTGTAGTTTTGGATAAAAGTGTCTGCTAAATGACTAAATAATAACAACAATGTGTATAATAGGTTTATAGTAAATGTATATGCAGTGAAAAATGTTTAGCAAATACCAGAATAGTACACAGTGCTTTTTATGGAATGATTTTTGCTTGTGCAACGCTGTAACGGTACTCTCACGGTGTGGGTATCTGCTGAGAGATTATAGACACAGGGTTTGCAATTGAAGGTTTTATTAAAAATATTGCGTGCAGTTGCAGTGGTTGGTGGCCGCCACTAGGGTACCAGCAATAGTCTCCCTAGTGCGGAAGGATATCTACAATCAGTGTGCAGTACAAAAATACAAACGAAAACACAGTTCAAAAAAAGGCTAAGGAATAAAAGGTGGCCAAGCTCAGGCTGTCTGCTGCTCCTGCTACACAGGGAGCCCCCTCACCAGGAAGCTTCTTCAAAACATAAACTTAAATAAACCGTGGTAGGATTAAACATCCCCTAAAATGAATCCCTACCATAAAGTCCACGATCCTGGTCAAACACGAATGATCGTGCTCAATCTAACCCTGATTCCACGCTCAGTCGTGAGGTTTCTCCTTCACCTCAAGGCTATGCAGACAAAGAAACTGGCTTTGCAGTGTTAATTGATTATCAATTGTTCAATTGACAGCTGGCCACCTGCTGCACATTCCATTTCAATTAGGCAGGGAGGGAAGTCTAACCTCCCAGCCCTGCCATATCTAGCACACACTTTATTTTTTTAGCAAATTATACATTTATATTTTTAAAAAATCTAACAAACCATATTTATAATAACCACCACCAAAAATACATTATTTACAGGGGCAGGCCCCAGCTCTGCCACAAACGCCATGTCTGTTTTGGTTTTTTATATGAAATAGTTGGTGGCCAAATGAGACGGGCTGCTTGCAGTGCTTTGAAAAGGTTGCGGAAACAAGGCCAAATAAAGTCAGATAGAAACATTGAAATAACCCCCCCCCCCCCCCCATATTTTAATATTAATTAGGTAATTTGCATTTGGAACGAAAATTTGAGAAGGTGAGACTTATTTTTATTTTTCTGTGCAAATTGCCCCTATGGTGGTTTATTATGGTTTAAATACATTTAGGCCAATACAGTACTTTAGATTGCAGTTGGAATAAAAACCTGCAGGGACACAGGCCCTCCAGGACCGAGTTGTGCACCACTGCATTAAACCATATACATTACTAATGCTATTTCATATAATAACAAATGTATACAGTGTTTAAGCAGCGAGAACAACATCAGTAGTAAAATGAAGTACATTTTTCTATAATAGTGTACTTCTACTTCTGTAAAAAGGCATGTTAATATAATTCAGTAGTATAATATTGCAGTAGTTGGTATTAGGAAATGTGTAAATGTTTGTTATGCTTTACTCTTTCTCAATAAAATGCAATATAGGATGTGGACTTTTCCTTTGAGACAGAATACTTTTGATTTAAAAAAAAAAAAAAAAAAAAAAAAAAACATGTAAATATTCTGTTTAAAACAAAGAAATGTTAAGCCACTGTTTATCACTCATTAATGGTCATCGCCAGCGCTCAAATTATGGAACAAAAATGTGAGGCCGAAGAGACTGTTAGCACAGCCAATCAATGTTTTCCTCTCAGTGGTAGATATTGAGAGAACGGTTTCCTTAACGTCTGATACGTTAGTGCACAAATAATAAAAAATAAAATGCAATAAAAATGCAAAAAAAAAAAAAAAAGATTTTCGTTTTATTTTATCTTGCTAGATTATTCTAATGTCATGCCTTTTTCAACATGTGGTACATGTACCAAAACTTGACTTGTGTAATGTCAGAAAGTGGTACGCTGTCAAATTTTCTTTTATGGTGTAATCAGTTGCAATCTGATGGGTGTTTTCCTATTGTCAAAAATAGGTACATTTAACATTAATTATACATTATTTTCTTACAAATAGCGAGTAAGCGCAGTGCACCGAGTACCACTTTTTAACACGTAACTCTAACTCTAATACCTATAGGCAACTCTTGATAGGTTAAGAATTATATATTTACCCTTGTGGAGCTTGAAAGGTTTTAAGAGTAGGAATGTCTCAAAGTTTTGCAAGTCCAGTTGTAAAAAGAGTCCATTAATGTGCAAAACTTTATTTAAGAGTCCTGGAGTTTCGCTGCAAATTGTTAGATTTCCAAGAACAATGTGTGAAGTTTTTCTTTTAAAATCCCATGTAGAAAGTCAATTGCAGTTAATCCTCTTCAAAGATATTGTCTTTTGGTTGCAGTTCAGTTCAAAGTTTATTTCCAAGTCAGATCGAAGTTCTTAAGTTGAAGAAGGTTTTCTCCAACCAGGCATCTTCTGTAGCTTCCAGATATATAGATGATTCCTTCAAGAATAGGTCCAAAATAGATCTTGAATGGATGGAAAAATCAAGACCCAGAAATCATTCGATTTCCAGTCTTTTAAATTTGGCATGAAATGGGTGTTCTAAGACACCAGCCAATCATTTGGGAGTGACCCAAAATGTAACCTCATTGGCAGTTGTCCTTAGAAAAAGGTGTGTCCTTGATCTTCAAAGAATTGTTGTCAACGCCTTGGATAAGGCTGTCCATCAAATATCTTTTTAAAAGGTAACTTAAGAGAAGTCTATTTTATTAATAACTAAACTGTGCTCCTTCCTGTCTCTATAAAACCTTCATCTTCATGTTGCCCACAAAAAGATGAATAACTCAATACCTTATTATATATGGCTACTCAGAGCCTGAGAAACACAAATTATATTTGGTTATAAAGTACTATTTGTTCATTTTAAATTGTAACTTATTCTTTACAGATTTAAACAAGTATATGCCAAATGTATGTACAATGTATATGTACAAGTAAGGCACAAACAAATATTTTCAATCCTTAATATCATACTGACAGTTATCAAAATACAATTTGACAGACAGCAATCATCACAGTGTGTATAGTGTTTGGTATTGTTAGTTTAAGAAATTTATAAACAAAATGTTAGTGTCAATCTTGTATTTAGAAAGTTTTAGGAAAACTGTGTACTCATCTAAACGTTTTAAAGGTTTGCTAACTGGCACCAATTCAAAGACATTCTCTAATCCACTTAGAGTTATCCATAAATTTCAATAGACATTTTAACACCTGGGCTAGAGACCACCATTTTATCAGAGTCTGACCATTTAGAAAAACAGACACACTTTCTTGAGCCACTTGGCCTGGTATTCTTGTCTAATCAATACAATCTTTAATTTCTTCCAGGACCTGGCTAGCAGATCTTCAGACTGCTTTCTCAGTTTCTTTTGAAGCTTGCATTTTAAGTTGGGTGAGGGGAGATGAGAGAAAGAATACTGGATTAACTCAGCACATACAAGCAAAATATAAAATTATATTAAAATACATAAATTTCCCTCACAATTTATTATTTTTATTGTTTGTTTTGCATAACAGAAATGTTATGTTTCACTTTCATTGCATTTGCACTTTTAATAATTCTGTAATACAATAATGCATTTATGAGATTGTCCTTCAGTTCATTTGATTTCAGATAATGTATTTTTTCTCATACACAAAAACATTATATTTATGTATTTCCCTTTGTGTAGGTTCATAATGGAATGAAAACATGAAGTAACACAGACATGTTGAAGGTTGAAGCTGCACAGCTTATTGCTGATGTGTTTTTCCCACATTCTTAATAAATTGTTTTCATTTTGGTAAATGAAGTGGTATTAAGTTATTCTGTTCTTATATATCCCAGCATGCTTAGGGTCATGTATAAAAATGCTGGAAAAAGGCCTGGTTACCTATAATTATGGCTAGCATGGCTGCAAGAGGAGACCTCTGACTTTGAAAAAGGGATGATTGTTCGAGCAGCAGTGTCTAAAGTGATGTCGGCATGGAACTCCGAAGGAAAGACATAATCAGCAAAGGGCAACAGTGGGCGGAAGCGCATATTCCAGGATTGTGATACCCATGCATTAATTCAAAGTGCAAGGAAAAACAGGCGAGCAACTGTAGATCAATTGACTGCAAATGTCAACCTGGGGCGTGAGCAGGCAGTTTCATCAAAAACGGTCCGCTGAGAACTCCACAGAGCAGGATACTATAGTCAGGTTGCAGTGCCCAAACCACTTATCACACCTGGCAATGCATGTTTGCGAGTTCAGTGGTGCAAAGAGGACAGGCAATGGAATACCGAGCACTGGGGAAATGTGATATGGTCAGCTGAATCATCCTATACCATGTTCTCAACAAATGGACGCGCTCACGTGTGGCGCCAACCTAACTACAGCCCTGAGTACATGGTTCCAACGGTGAAGGGTTCTGGTGGTTCCATAATGTTGTGGGGTACATTTTCCTGGCGTGGTTTGGGTGCACTCATTCCCTTAGAAGGCAAGGTCAGTGCTAATCACTATTTAGTAGTACTGAGTGATCATCTTCACCCCATGTTGCAGCATTTCTTTCCTGCCTGGGGGGGTGTCTTCCAGGATGACAATACCCTCATCCACAGAGCATGTGTGGTCGCCCAGTGGTTTGATGAGCATGACACTGATGTTATCCATATGTCCTGGCCTTTTCAGTCACCAGATCTGAACCCAATCGAGCATTTATGGGATATTCTGGAATGACGCCTGAGACAGCGTTTTCCACCTCCATCAACCAGGCGTGAGTTGATTGACTTTCTCATGGAAGAATGGTTCTGCATCCCTCCTGCAGAATTCCAGAGGCAGGTAGACTCTATGCCACCACGCATACAGGCCGTACTGGCCTCATGTGGTGGTTCAATGTCTTATTAAGTGGCTTAACATTGGTGTTTCCATTTTTTTTGTCCACTACCTGTATGTTTGCAATAAGGCCCAACAGGATGTCCATATACTCTGGATATACAGACACCTCGTGGCGTTGTGCGGCACGAGAAGGCTGTATATTCGATGTATATGGACATCCTGATTAGTTTTTTTTTTTTTTTTTTATGAAATAGAGGGGTGGATAATGTGCAGAAGTGTTTTTCTGTAGGATTTACAAATCGTTAGAAAGACACTATTTGAAGTGACAAAGGGGTGAGTGAGTATAAACCAAAGATATTTTTTAAAATATTTTTTTCTGTTTTGCTGTCTTCTGTGTTCTTCATTCAAATTGGCATGTCTACTTACGACTTTTACGGACAGCTGGACCCTTGCTTAACCAATCACATTGCTTGTTTCACGTTCCATTGTCAGCCCTATATTATAAATATTTATAACATGGTTTGGAAAAATAACAACCTGTGATTGGTTAAATAGTATCTCATGACTAGAGAGAGAGAGAGAGAGAATGTATTTCTGTCAGTCATGAAAACTTTTAGAAAAGCAGGTAAAGACAAGGACAGACACCACCCCTGGAATTACTGGCCTGGATTTGAAGCATCTGACGGGAAACTGAGGCACTGTCCCCTGACACCGCGTTTGGATTGGTGAGTAAAGTCTGGTTCGATCTTTAACTTAATCCTGCACAACTTAGACCTGAGGGTGTCTGACAACAAGCAAAAACATTTTGAGACCCAAAAGATTGAAAACTGACTTGGATATGTGTGCCTTGTATATAACGAGAACGCAAATTCATCTCAAGATCTGGCTTAATCGAAAGCATCTACTCCCCTGCCTTCCTCAGTGTCATTTGAAACTCTGCCCATCATGCTTGTACTCCAGTTCTCTAGTTTCTAGTGAGATGCCACTTTTGATGCAGAAGTTTGTATACATAATAAAAGTTTCTGGTTTTGTCTCAGGCCTTATCGCTACCCCAGGTGTGATATATATCATGGGAACCCCACAGCCCATTGTGGTTTATAACTTATATATATGTGAGCAAAAATGTTTAATATATGCTATGACAGGTGTTTATTTTCCTATCATGCAGTCAATAAATAACATAATGAGAGCTACATTGCAATATTAGAGGAAAGCAAGATAGACTCAACATGCATTGTTTTGTATCCAAAACACCAGCACTCAACAAATAACAACCCCAGTCAGTCTTTTTTGTAATCTACCTGGAAGGAACAGCACACCACTTTATTTTACCCCAGTGTATCACAGTGCTTATAATTATTTCAACACATGTATTTTATAATACCAGATGCCAGAATAAATCTGCATAATTGAAATAAGACACTCATTGAGTTGCAGTTTGAGCTATTTCAGAATGTAGCTTGGAAAATCAGATTTGTCAATACAGTTGTCTCCAGCTACGAAAACGAAGCAAATGAAGTGTTCACTAAGACAGAGTTGACCACCGGACGCAATATACCAGAGCCAATCACTATATGAATTAATAAGTACAAATGCATGTATTACTTATTATGATGCACATGTATCAGCATATAACATGAACAGAACAAGTAAGAGAAAGCAATAGGCAAGGGTATGTTAATAAACTATAATAATAATATACTATCTGACACACTAAACTAACTGATAACAAACTAAGTTAACAAAGCACCCCATACATGCAGCAACGGCTCAAACACTAATTATGAATACAGGAGCACTATTATTCAAGACAAGCATTTAACAGCACCGCTACAGAAGTTAAAATATGCAGCGGCAGCTCTAGATTAATTATGAATCAGGAGCAGTGCTCATGACAATAGCACAAATGGAAGTTGAAGTGCTTCAGTTATTTTTTACTTCGTCTTTAGATTTAAGATGACAATGTTGTAAACATGCTTATATGTGAGAAATCCACCTCAAACTTCTCGGGTCAATTGGACACTGACAATGTTGATCGGGTGATAATCTAGTAACAGGTTTTCAGTCAAGCAACCAGCCTTCACCCAAGTATTACACAAAAATGAATGACGAAACATTGGGTTGGGATGTTGATAGTCACTATAATTGTTAAGTATATTGTGAGGCGTGTGAGTACAAATGGATTTTCCAGACAGTGATTTACGTGTAACAATTAAAATTTTATTTAATATTACACGAGAAAAAAAGAAAAAATAATAAAAAAGGATGTGAGGGAGGGAGTGCGGGAGTAATCAAAAACAAAGGAACGGGAGCCTCTTAGTCCTCGTCGCGTTCTGCTTTAATCCAAAAAAATAAAACAAAAGGAATAAAAACAGAAAAGAACCAGTTAGTAAAGCCCCCGTTCGTGACACAGTCCACAACAACCAAGTCCTCCTCCAGCCTGTTTCTCCCCGCCTCTATTCCTTAGGACCAACCCCGAACACAGTAGCACGTTTCCTTTAGTATGCAAACCCCGCCCCGGTAGTCAGTGGATCACCAATCCCAAACTGACAGGTATCCTTAATTTCACTTGACTCCAGTGGCTGGAATTTACATACTCGTACTTCCGCCCCTCACCAAGGTGCCGCCCCTTAAAAAGATGACTTTTGTCATGGTCACAAGACCTTGGTAAGGGAAATCCCGAGTTGGTTTGATGCCTTCTACTGTTGGGAGGCTGAATTGCAGACCGAAACCCCTTTGACTCATCACATATATACAAGTAGGTATTTAAGAAAAAAAACTTACTGATTTCTTTCGGAGCAGTTTTTAACACCTGGTACACAAGAAATTAAAACTCCCACTCACTTGTACAGTCTCTTGCTGCATGCATTTCCATTGATTACAGTTTGATTGGTTGCAACTCCAGTCATTCATACTGCGCGCGGCCAAAACAACAGTTTGATTGGTAGTCAGAGGAAGTGTATGCTGCCTTGTACACTGCAGAAAGGAAGCGTGTTCGCTTCTACAATGCCCGCCTGCAAATATTTTTTATATATATGTAAAGGGAAAGCTAATTCAGTGGTCTTGATAAGTGTCTTGCTTATGTTGCCAAAAATTGCTTTCCTCACAAATTATAAAAAGAAGAAATATTTGACAATAGAAAATCTTCCCCCAGCAAACAGATGTCTAGCATTCCTGGTGAGAAGTAAGGGGGCCAAGACACGGCCACCCTGATGTCGTTGAATAAAAAAAAAAAAGTGAAGGGGCCCTAACAAGAAGTAAGGGGGCCCGGCCCCCCCTGTAATTCGAAGGCTGGACTCATCACTTAGCTTTATTTTCCATGTGCATGTGTGTGTCACACATATTAACCTAATGTACTGTATATCCAAAGCAACTCTTAACCAATACAAGGGAGAATACATGTGTTCCAAGTACAAGTTACTGAGAGTTTGGGAATCAGATATTTGGAGGTATCTGTCCATCCTCAAGTCTGTACTTATATTTTTACTTCTGGAGAACAGCTTAGACAGTTGTGATGAATAAGGACATTCTTTAGCAGTTGGACCATTTCTACATGCAGTGCCTCCTATTTTCTGTTCTGAATGCCCCTTTTGTCTAATCTCCATTTGTGACCCCTGGTCCTTGTTTCTTTTTTCAGGTCAAAAATGTCCCTTGGGTCGACATTGTCAATACCTTTTAGAATTTTGAATCTTTGAATTAGGTCGCTGCGTAGTCTTCTTTGTTCAAGCCTGAATAGATTCAATTCTTTTAGCCTGTCTGCATATGACATGCCTTTTAAACCCGGAATAATTCTGGTCGCTCTTCTTTGCACTCTTTCTAGAGCAGCAATATCCATTTTGTAGCGAGGTGACCAGAACTGAACACAATATTCAAGATGAGGTCTTACTAATGCATTGTACAATTTTAACATTACTTCCCTTGATTTCAATTCAACACTTTTCACGATATATCCGAGCATTTTGTAGGCCTTTTTTCTAACTTCCCCACATTGTCTAGAGGAAGACATTTCTGAGTCAACAAAAACACCTAGATCTTTTTCATAGATTCCTTCTTCAATTTCAGTATATCCCATATGATATTTTATAATGCACATTTTTATTTCCTGCGTGCAGTACCTTACACTTTTCCCTATTAAATGTCATTTGCCATGTGAGCCAGTGTGGCAAGGAGAATGCCATGCCGCTGTACGTGCATGTGTTGCTGTGGGGAATACTGGGCTTGCAGGGAGGGGGTTACATTTCTCCCTGTCAAAACACATGGGAATGTGGCTGCAGTTGACAATTTGATACGTGATTAAATGATTAATTAGGCTCCACAGGTGTTAGTGAAGTTTGTTTTTTGATAATTTATGTCGGTTTTAGGTGGTGAAGGTATGTATGTATGTGTGTGTATGTGATATGTATGTGGATATATATATATATATATATATATATATATATATATATATATATATATATATATATATATATATAGTTGGGGTGTGCAGGAGAGTTTGTGAAGCTGTGGCTTATTGAAAGCGGCAGCTCGGTATTCAAACCGCGGCCTTTTAAAATTAGATATATTCTTTTGTTTAACTGTTTTTTTTGACCATGTGTTGCTGTTGTTTTGGTCCTGTCTTTTGTTTGTTGTTTTGTTATTTGTGTTATTATTAAAAGTGCGCATTTGTGTTTAATCTTGCAGAGTCTCACTTCCTGGTAGAAGCAGCATTGCCATTGACACTACCCTGTCACAGCCGTGCACTAGATGTTATTGGTATTCATGTGGCTTTCATGCAACCCTGACAGTCATTTAGTTTATAGAGTTACAGAGTGGCTGTAAAACCTCAAGAAAGCAAAGAAGTGTGTGTGTGTGTGTGTTCTGCAGGAACCTTTAAGTAATGGAAACAAATGTGTAGTCTAAATTGGTAAGTCTCGTTTCTGATAAAGCAGAGTGCACAGAAAAATAAACTGTGTGTAACAAACAGCAAGTGTTGTGTAATGTACTGTCATTATGGATTCTTATCCAAAAAAATCATAGCATCATATTTTAGTATAACATTAAACATGATTGTGGGACACTGAAGCTAATGCAGTATAGAATTTAAATTAGGGCCAAGTCTAAAAGTATTCCTATTCCAACCCTGCTAAACGTGTTTTCCATGATCTTAGGAAATCAAATCACTGTAAATTATAAAGACACCTTTGCTGCAGGCCATATATGTCCTTTTAATTGCATTTGTCTGACCATTGTTCTTGTCAATTTGTTTAAATCAGAATTCCCTGCTGAAGATTCATTCTGCAAAGGACATGTCCAATCATGTACACAACTACTGGCTGTCAGTCACGTCCCACTCATTGAACTATCCTATATTTACATAAATGTTGGACTGAAACTGACATATGAAAAATGAATACATGACTTATGGTTTAAGGTATTTCACTACATTTTATGAAATCTCAACGTCTTTGTGGTGATATTTCATATCTTTGCATAAAAAAAATATGAGTTTAGGAAAAAATATCATTGTGAGTGGAATCTCAATTGTGATGTACAGGAAAATGTCTCAATTCACACGGGTTTCAATGAATTTTTTTAATTACAAAGCTATGCAAATCACCACCCCCCCCTCCCAAAAAAAATGTAAATAAAAAGGGGCTACCCATGTTTTTGTCATTTTATGTCTATGGAACTTGTTTTTAAGCACAGTAATAACAGTAGCAGAACAACTTAATTATTACATACATTCTAAAGTATCCTGTGCATGGTTTACATGCATTTTAAGTAATGCATAATATCTTAAAATTAATAAGGAATGTTCCTTGGTTGTTATAAAATTAGCAGGGGTCCATACAGAAATCCTGGCAGCACCTCACTAAGTACCTGGTCGCAATTACAGGTTTGTGCTCTTACAAGTACTCTCTGATTCCTATGTATCCACTTGCATGGACTGCTTTGTATTCCCACTGATTTAAACTAGTCACAAAGAGGGTTATACAATATTGTTCATGACAGCATCCAGTCTTTTCTTGAAGGATCCTATAGTCTCTGCTTCAACAACTGTCTGGCTGCCTGTTCCAATGGTTCCCGATTCCCATATGTGAAAAAGCTCCTTCTCCCCTCGGTTCTGTCTATGACCTGTGAAAAACAATTCTCAGCAGTTACTTTAACCCCCTTGACAATTTGATATACCTCTGTTACATCGCTTGTGACTCTTTCTAGGCTATATAGATTCAACTCTTTTAGTCTTCATATGACATGCCTTTTAATCCTGGAATTAATCATGCTGCTCTCCTCTGTACTCTTCCAATGCCTCTATGTATGTCTTATGATATGGGGACCAGAACTGTAGACAGGACAGTATTCTAGGTGTGGTCATACCAGTGTATTATTTCTGTATAACCTGATTTGAATTCAACTGTCTTGGCTATATAACCTAACATTCTTTTTGCCTTTTTTATAACTTCTCCACAATTAATTTGCTACTACTGTATAATGTAGGTGTGTTATAGACTTTGTTTATTGTTTCGGGACTGAACCCCTACCTTGTGTACTACCATTCATTATTATTTACTGTTTGTCATCAGACTTTGGATTATAAATAAAGTACTCTTGCACCTGGATTATCGTTGTTTGTTTGTCTGTTATTGATCACCACATCACTCCTGCACCTGCACACTCTTGTATACTCCATGGCAGAGTACTGTGCACCAGTATGGCTAAATAGAGCCCACACTAGGAAAGTAGACACCCACCTCAATACAGCAACGAGAATAATCACGGGTACCTTCCATTCTACACCCCTACCTTGGCTCCCTGCTCGAAATAGTATTGCCCCACCCGAAGCAAGACGCCAAGCAGCCTTAGTAAAATAGTTGAAAAAGCCCAGTAATCAGCAAAACCTCCCAATCCATAATGACTTGCAACAACGTGGCCCTAGTAGACTAAAATCACGAAAACCTCCTTAGAAAACTGGTGAGCTGCTTGCTGCTTGTTCAATATACATGGATATCCAATTGGACAATCAACTACCCAGATGACACTGGAATAATAGACCCTACAATGGAACCAGCAGGCTTCAATTTACCTAGGAAAACATGGGATCAAGCTAAATCATCTCCGAACTGAACACAGGAGATGTGCCTACTTAGTGAATAAGTGGAACGCTGCTCAATCCCCAACATGCAGTTGTGGGGCAGTGCAACAAATAATCCAACATATCATCATGGAGTGCACCAAACACGTATATGTGTGTGTCTATATATATATATATATAAATATACACACATACCAGCACAGTACGTGTTCGCTGTGTTTAATTATTGTGCATTTGTTTTGTCCACCGTACCGTTTTGTTTTCTGGTCAGTGTTTTGTTTTGTATTCAAACCTTTTGTTTGTGTTTATAATAAATATGCGTAGCAACGCTTCATCTCGCAGTACTGGTGTGTTTCTTCCTGGTCTGACATCACCCACAAACCCTAAAAAGCAAAACACTCAATCACAGTTGCTAGACCTTTCTTACACAATCACCGTATCAACTACAGTGTCTATCCTGCCCCCTTTAAAAACAGTTTACTCTGCTGCTGGCAGGGAAGTTTTTTTTGGCAGATATCCATGTCATGCCAGAGTCTGGCTGGTTCTGGCATGACTTATTTGAAATAAATTCGGTTTGATGTCTATGCCTGAAGACATATCTACTGGGATTCTGCACTGAAGCTAAGCAGATAATTTGTCCTTGCTGATTGTTGTTCTACATTGTACTGTAATAGACTTTGCAGTGAAGAATATGATATGTTGATGATGACTAAAGTTGCTGAGGTGCACCATCTGTGATAGGCAGGACTATGGCTGACACTGTGATTAAAAGTGGCTTTGATTACTAAATGGTCACTCAACTAAAAATTCTGCTCTGGAACATTTCAAAAGTGTTATCATTTGAGATGGATCATCCATTAACCACTTCAACACCATGACATAAGCACGTACGTCAAATGAAAACCCACTTACAATTACCATGCCATACATGCGTACGTCAAGTTTCCCGTTCTATTCTATGAGCGGTTTCTCAATCTAGCATTTCAGGTTTCATTCTCTAAGGCAGTGCTAGTAAGTACTGTGGAATAATGCAATGAAAGCCGGGGGAGGGTCAGGTGACACTTGGATTCAATTGTGTGTCATGTATCGATTCCAATCTACCTATTGGCATTTAGAAGACTAAGATATACTGTGGGAAGCCATTCAATTTTATATATATATATATATATAATTTGTGTTTTAGTCATCATATGTTAACATTTTATAGCAATTACAGGTTTGAAAACATTATTATTTAAAAAACTCTGGTACCGGGGAAGGGGGTTCATTTTTACATCTGGAGATGAAGTGGTTAGCAATGAGCCACACATTTGGGGGAAAAAAAACTATATCAGCATTACAGCAAGATAAAGAAAAATAGATACATTCCACCAAAGTCAAATCATATAATGCCGCTAAACTCAGTTCTATTAAATAGAGCAGAAATATGTCCAAGCAAGAAACTGGATAAAAAGAGACTAAATGCTTTTGACATAAAATGCCTATGTAATATGCTGAATGTTAAATGGAATAATTAGATCAGTAATGATCTGATTCTCAAATAGACAAGGTACCGAAAAACTAACAAAAGCCATCAGAATAAGTTGATTGCGATGACATGTCTATATAGAGCAATCTGCATGACAAAGAGACATAATAGCAGCAATCAAACAGATGAATACAAGAAAATGAAGGGTTGGTTGAAGGACAGTGTAACAGGGTAGCCGTGTAGGTGAGTGCATTCGCTGTTGAGTGACAGGCAGGAGATCGTGCCTAGTGGTGCCACTACCTGGGACCCAGACCCAGCGATGAGAGGATCAGACATGACGGTGGGGTGTCTGGGAGCATGGGCTGAAGAAGCTGACCCACAGGTACCAGATTGGAGAGCAGGGGTGGTGTTCGGAGCTGTGGTGGAACTGGTCTCCTCGACTCCTACTCATACTCTGAGGACTGTAGCTCCTACTTTAGCCTTCAAGGACATAACTCCTTCCTATACAGCTTTAGGGGCTCCAGCTCCTCCCTCTCTGGCTTTTCACCCATGTCTCCATTGATACCCCTCTCTGGCACCATTAGCAGCACCTCCAGTGGCTGCTGAGCATAACCTGCGGGCTTGCCCTTGTCCCACCAAAGAAATTTGAGGGGTTAAGGCATCAGCTCCTTCCACAGGGTCGTGCAACCCCAATTTATTAAGACCTCTTTAAAAGGAAGGTAATTCATCTACTTAGGTGGCTTAAAGCATCTCTGATCATTGCCTATCCACCTGCTGAGCACTTTCAACAAGGAGTATTTCAGGGATGCTCTGACTCCTGTTTAAGAACATAAGAATATAAGAAAGTTTACAAATTATTATTGATTCCAGAATCTCATCAAGCAGCTTCTTGAAGGATCTCAGGGTTTCAGCTTCAACAACATTATCGGGGAGTTGGTTCCAGACCCTCACAATTGTAAAAAAAGTGCCTCCTATTTTCTCTTCTGAATGCCCCTTTGTCTAATCTCCATTTGTGACCCCTGGTCCTTGTTTCTTTTTCAGGTCGAAAAAGTCCCTTGGGTCAACATTGTCAATACCTTTTAAAATTTTGAATACTTGAATCAGGTCGCTGCATAATCTTCTTTGTTCAAGACTGAACAGATTCAATTGTTTTAGCCTCTCTTCATATGACATGCCTTTTAAACCCAGAATAATTCTGGTCGCTCTTTGCACTCTTTCTAGAGCAGCAATATCCTTTTTGTAGCGAGGTGAACTAGAACGGAACACAATATTCTAGATGAGGTCTTACTAATGCATTGTACAGTTTTAACATTACTTCCCTTGATTTAAATTCAACACTTTTCACAATATATCCGAGCATCTTGTTGGCCTTTTTAATAGCTGCCCAACATTGTCTAGATGAAGACATTTCTGAGTCAACAAAAACTTCTAGGTCTTTTACATAGATTACTTCTTCAATTTCAGTATCTCTCATATGATATTTATAATGCACATTTGTATTGCCTGCATGCAATACAAATTAAATACTACTAAATGTAATTTGCCATGTGTCTGCTCAGTTCTGAATCTTGTTTAGATCATTTTGAATGACCATCAAAAAGGCTGTAACAGTGTTTGCCACTCCTATTTTTGTGGCATCTGCAAATGTAACAAGTTTGCTTACTATACCAGAATCTAAGTCATTAATGTAGATTAGGAATAGCAGAGGACCTAATACTGATCAATGTGGTACTCCACTGGTTACCTTGCTCCATTCTGAGGTTTCTACTCTAATCAGTACTTTATGTTTTCTACATGTTAACCACTCCCTAATCCATGTACATGTGTTTCCTTTAATCCCTACTGCTTTCAGTTTGAGAATTAATCTTTTGTGCAGGACTTTGTCAAAAGCTTTCTGGAAATCTAAAACCATGTCATATGCTTTGCAATTATCCATTATTGATGTTGCATCCTCAAAAAAATCAAGCAAGTTAGTTAGACACGATCTCCCTTTCCTAAAATCATGTTGACTGTCTCCCAGGATACTGTTACCATATAGGTAATTTTCCATTTTGGATCTTATTATAGTTTCCATAAGTTTGCATATAATAGAAGTCAGGCTTACTGGTCTGTAGTTACCTGGTTCAGTTTTGTTTCCCTTTTTGTGGATCGGTATTACGTTTGCAATTTTCCAGTCTGCCGGTACAACCCCTGTGTCAAGAGACTGTTGCATGATCTTGCTTAGCGGTTTTTAAATAACTTATTTCATTTCTTTGAGTACTACTGGGAGGATGTCATCTGGCCCAGGGGATTTGTTTATTTTAAGAGCTCCTAGTCCCTTTAACACTTCTGCCTTGGTTATGCTAAAGTTTTTTAAAACTGTATAGGAACAGGCTGACATGTGGGGCATGTTGTCCGTATCCTCCGTAAAAACTTGTGAAACGGTTGACAATGGTCAATCCATTTTGTTATTGATGTGTGAAGACTGGTACTGACAACTCTGCTGAGACCCTAATATCGAGCTGCTCTCAAGTGAGTAACCAGTCAATTCTAGATTCCAAGACCTCTAAGTGAGACACATGACAGCCAGACCAAATCTAACTACAGGCTTGTGGCAAAGTGGTTTATTGTAGACAGGTGCAGGGGTGATGCAGTGCGTGAAAGAAGCAGACAGAGATAATTATAATCCAGTTGTTCGAAATGTTTTATTTTGTTTCCAGGTCTGGTGACCACAATAGTTCCCCAGCAGTACACACCAATGTGTACAGCACGGGGTATATAACAAGAACAGACTGCCCCAAATAATAAACAATATCCGTCTCACAATAATACCAACACGGTCACCAGTCCTGGGTGCGTGCTGTAGTGCTCGTGG
Organism: Polyodon spathula; assembly: GCF_017654505.1. Taxonomy (NCBI): domain Eukaryota; kingdom Metazoa; phylum Chordata; class Actinopteri; order Acipenseriformes; family Polyodontidae; genus Polyodon; species Polyodon spathula. The sequence goes on along the minus strand of NC_054535.1, from coordinate 27,906,997 downwards.
TGGGTGATACAGGTTTATATTTGTGAAAAAGTACAGTGTTGTCCGGTTTAGTGCTGGCACTTGGCTACAGCTCCTCTCTGGTAACGTACAATAAAAGATGAGACAATTACAAACAAACAAAACACAGCACTCATGATTTCAGTTATCAAATACACTGTTACTGTCCTTCTGGTTCTTACTAACTACAAACCAATGCAAAGGCACAGATTACGATTCTCCGTCCCCCTTATATGCTGTCATTTATGACCCTTGGTAAACAATCTGCAGCTGCTACATTGTTTCCCTTCTGGGTCAATACATTCTTTCAACTGAGTCTCGTCTTCTTCTAGACTGACTGACTTCCTGACCCGGGGAAAGAACTGTCAGGACAGCCCGTCCAAAGAACTCTGTCATCACTGCTTAGCGCCCTCACAGGTCAGGAGGGAGATTTACAACCAAGATTCATTGTAATTCTGTCACAAAGCTACATGCGAAACATCAATTAACCCTGAACTAGACCCTTAGGGCCTCATTTACCAAAGGTTCTTATGCGATAACAAGCGTGTTATCCAAGGATAAGACTTGTTCTAGATAATCCCGTATTTATCAACCACGATAAAGCGTGACTTAAACCTTAAGACGTGAGTTAGCACACACGCCTTAAAAATAAGAAGATGGGTACATTAGCATCTGCTGAATATACAAAATCCATGGAGATGTATTCAAATGAAGTGGCATGAGAGCTCTAATGAGGCTAATGATATTCAGGCAATATTTATTAAACTCTTCTAACCATGAAGCACACCTTATGAAGCACTGATGGAAAGCAGGTGTTTCGAGCAGAGATCCGTCATAAAGTTGTCTGTCAGCACAAGGTACAGGTATATGTAGTACGTACAATACTACACATCCGAAACTCTGTAAATAAGTAAGACTAATTAAATTAAGACTTTAAAATAAATGCGTTTATATACTAAAACGCACATATACCAGCCGGCTGCACAAAATAAATAAATGCATCTATATCAGGTATATTATGATTAAATAAAACTGTGCAAACAAAATAAATAACAGGGCATCGAAAATAAATGTGTTTATGTAGCCTATAGACATAAAAAGTATGCAAAAGCTTACTATGCAAACAAACAACAAAAAACGTGGTCATAACCTAGTATACAAATGAAAACAAATGGTAATAACTTACTATGAAAACGAAAAAACAAAGACATGACTATGTTCATACAGACATAATTGAATCACGATACTATAAACAAATAAAGGCATTAATAAGCGGCATTGACATTAGTAAATATCAACTTATTTACAGTTTTAAGACATGTGTTACGGGATTGTGTTAACACACGTCTTTAAATTGTGTTAACACACGTCTTTTAAGAACCTTTAGTAAATGAGGCCCTTAGAATCAAAGTGAAGAAGCTGTATTTTCCCTGATGTGAGAAAGGGAGAATGGTATTTGTTTTGACTCAGAATTTTTCTAAAGGAATGTCATGCCACAGGGCAGAGCTGATAACCTCAGGAAAACTAAATTGTAGCTAATTAAAATCTAGCCTCAGTGACAGACAGTCAAAGCAAAACATGAATCTGGCTTGCAGCAAGCTGTTAAGAAGGAGCTGAGGAATGGATCCTCATTAGACCTTTCCATTGAGGAAAGGTCGTTTGACAATCCAGGCTGGTGAATTCAAGATTGTGCAGTGGGTATAGGTTGAGGAAACATGTTTTTCTAAATCACCAAAAAATTTCCATAGTGGTTGCTCCTATTATTGTATTATTTATAAGATTTGATGATTTAAAAACAAAATGTATTAATGTTCTTGTGGTCGGGCGGGGCCCTGCTTGTGAAGAGTGTGGTTGGTGTATTGCTGGTGGTGGTTGGCAAGGAGGGGGTTAATTCCTGTCCCTGCCAAATACATGTGAGAATGTGGCTGAAGCCTTAATTGAATGATTAATGGTTAATTAGGCTCTAGCCACATGGTATTTAAGGAGGGGAAAGCCTTTGTTTGGGGTGTTGGGGTTTGGGTGAGTGTAACCTGTGGGTTAAAAATTGTGTATTATTTGATGGTAGTCAGTAAAGGCGAATGCACAGCCTAACAGCACTGTTAGTATTTATTAGTGTTTTGTTTAAACCTTTTATTTTGGCCCTTGTGCAGTTACTTTGATGGTGTTTAAGACTTGTTTTGTTTGACCATTTTATTTTGCTCTGTGAGCAATGGTTTGATTTATTTTTGTGTAATAAATGCCTGCCCCAGCTCTTAAACATGCAGTTAATCTCCGAGTCTCAATAACCCTTTACTATCCTGTCATGGTTCTAAAATGTAATTTATACGTTCATGGATTGCAACCTCACTGCACTTTGGTCCATCTGAAATCACACGCGTCACAGTTATTTCACAATCACCTGACATGATTAGCTGACTTCCAGTTTCTGAGGTTTACTGTCACTTTTCTATTCCACTAGTTGACTATTTGGTGCTAGGCCTGGTAGTTAATCTATGTTCTAACACAAACTATACTATACTGTAGAAAACACTTTCAATAAAAAATATAGAGAATATGTTAGAAAAAGTATGTAAATTTTCTAGAACGAATCAATTTAACTGACTGTACCAGTACAACTCTTGTTTGCTCATACTGTAATTATTATTTTTTTTACTATAAATACAATGTTACTATACCCCTGGTCCGTTGCACATTGTTTGAGTGTTTCAGTTTTACTCGTGGTTTCCCCAGTAGGTGTTGCAGTTTTATAACCCAAATTGAACCCACAATTCCTTACTTGAAAACATTTCAATTATTTAAATACAGGTAAATGCCTTTATAACACGAAGCGCATGAATGAGGAAAACTTGGTGACATGTGTATTTAAACCTTAAGACTTGTAAATACTGCAGCTTATGCAAGTGTTTGGATCATGTCAGCTACGATAAATAATGCCTCCCCCTTGCACCATACCTGTCAGGTAAAGATTCTTACTTTAGTTCTTGTCTGTGATGCTGCATAATAGTGAGATATGACATAGGTTTTTCCAAGAGACAAAGCAGAAAGTTTTACCTATTTTATGTCATTGTGAAATATTAGCTGGGTGGAAGAGCTATCCTTAGCCTCTAGAACAGGGCTTCTCAAACTCGATTCTGGGGACCCCCTGTGTCTGCTAGTTTTCATTCCAACCGAGCTCTCAATTACTTAACTAGACCCTTAATTGAACTGATAATTTGCTTAATTAGACCTTTTTACTTGTTTCCAGCTCTTAAACAGTTGCAGTTCAAGTTACTTATCAAATGTTACAGCTAACTTGAAATATGCACATGGTCTGAAATGGACAAAATTAGTTTGAAGTGGTCTATACAGTTCACCAGTAGATTTCAGTTGATGCTCTATTGGGCACTAGTTTATTAGACCACATTTCAGGATTTATTCTTATGGTGGAAACTGGTTTCAAATGGTCTAAACTAGCTGCTATTGGTCTGAACTACTCCAACTCTTAACAAATATGTATATTGTGGTTGTAATACAACCGAACTTATGTTTAAGTATTTTTAGTTCTATCTAAATAAATAATTTGATATTGTTTCATTTTCTTTTTAAAGTACTGTAACCACTGAATTCTACTCTAGTCCAGGATTCAATTATAATTGTTAAGACAAGCACCATTACCTTATATACCAAAGTAGAATTAGTTCAAATTATTCCATTGTTAATATAGGCCTTGGGACCATGACTTAATTTCTCTTTAGACTTTGAATCCTCATATAAATTGAGAAATGTGCATATCCATGCTGTAATAAACATATATTTACATATTATTTATTTTGCATTTAACACAGCATCTGCTGTTTTCAGTTTAGACAAACCTGTGTGAAGCGGAGCTTGGTCTATTTCAAATACCTTTAAGAATAGGACAGTTTAATTTTAATTTTCAACACCAGATTTGCATGTAGTGATTTTTACTATTTCCCCTAATCTTTGGCCCTACAGCTCCACTACTCTCTCATTTGTTTTCTCTGCTTCTGCATAGCCTCTGCTACGATACTTTTGTCTTCTCTTGATCATTTTGTATATATACCACCAAAGACATACCATGGTATATCTTTGCCCACTTCACAAAAGACTGTCTACTCTTCCTCACTCAGTACTTCTTGCACATAGCCTTAGCCCATTAGTAACCAGTTATTTTTTACAGAGGTTAAAAATTCTGGATAATTTTGTTTGCAGAGACCTGAAATGCTTGGTTTTTATAGATGTTCTTAAAGAGCAAATGTGTGAAGGAAACAGTATGAGTTAAGGAGAACACAGTGCAGTTGTGAAAATCTGGTTTACTGCATTTAGTGTAAATGACAGTTTTCTTTGGATTGTGCTCCTCGCCAGCAGAACAAAAGTTACTTTTTACTGGGACCAAGATGAGAGCACCGCTTCATGCCACCTCAGAAGGCTTATGTCATCAAGTTGCTGTCTGCTATTGTGTGTGTGTGTGTGTGTGTGCAGTTGGAATATTGTTTTTTTAGCCAATAATTCCTGCCTGAATTTCTTTTCATAGTTACTATGACCTGTGTACTTGGTCACTCATTTCAGCACATACAAAAATAAAGACCAGCAATCCTTGTAGTAAACCAGTAGATGGCAGAAAAGACTTTTGTAAGATAATCGAGGATTGTGTACATTTTCTGCTGTCAGACTAGAAACAGCTTTGCTGTGGTGTTACAAAGAAGGCATTGGTAACAATTAGAAGCAGGACATGTTAAAGGATTGTCATTTTAAAAGAAAGTTTAAGGGAGCTATCACAGGGAGAAAAGTGCCCTAAACCCATCAGAAAATGCTAGCTTGAAATATAATTATTAGTTTAGTTAATTTGTGGTACCAAATGTTTGTTATTTGAAGTGCCTAATACTACTTTCCTGCTACAAACATTTTGAACCTTCTAATGACTTTTGTTTGCCAAGGAAGTCCTGTAATATTTCAGTTGAACTTTATAAAGCAAAACAATTGTGTTTCCTTTGTACATGTGGAAACTCAACATGTGTAGCACCAATAGACAATAATAATGTCCATCCATCTGTATTCCGTTATGTATGCAGCCATATAATTAGACACCCCACAGCATAATTTAGCCTCAAAGAGCAGACCGTCTTTGTATTAAAATTGGCTAATATTTAGTATTGTACAATTAGCATGTGTTTATCAAAGTAACAAATAAATGAACATCACAAAATAAATAAAATGAGTGACATGCAAACACCAGGAGGCAGCGTGGTCCAGTGGTTAAAGTGGCCCGTGGCCCGTTGTACTAACCAGATCAAAAAACAGGATCGGATCTGAGCTCACAGGAGCCGGAGCTTGAGAAAGCGTTGTACTAAATGGATCATAAGCAGGCTTCACTGATCCGGTTTTTTGATCCGTTTCTGGCGCTGCGCATGCCGTAACTAGGGAAACTGACCAATGAGAAGCGAATATCAGTGGTGCAGTGTTTAAAGATTCTGAATGTCAGAATATCAAGTACATTTAATTTAAAACAACATAAATCCTGTCCATACTGGAACCTATCAGATGCAATTACTACATGTATAATTAAAAAATCCAACGCTTTTATAAACAGATTGAGTATGTTAATAACTGGTTATTGTTTATTTAAACTTCTAAAAAGCGGTAAGTTAGCCACCAATCACACAAACATCTAGCTGCAGCATTGGTTCAGGGCAAATTATCAAGACATTTTGAGCAAATTGAATCAAGGTCTGATGATAGCTGCCACTAGAAAAATGTCAAGGACAGGGGGAAATTGAAGCTGTCAGAGAAGGTAAGCTCATTAAGGGAAAAAAAGGGAATTGACCAAAACATTAAAAAAAAAATCTGATCAAACCAATGATTTAATTGTAATCGACAGAATGATAATGGCAGTATGACTTTGTTAACGCACAAAACGTGTGTAATAGTATTTAGTTATGAGGCATCATCACTCAGTCAGGTCTACTTTTTCAACCTGAAAAAAGAAACAAGGACCAGGGGTCACAAATGGAGATTAGATAAAGGGGTATTCAGAACAGAAAATAGGAGGCACTTTTTTACACAGAGAATCGTGAGGGTTTGGAACCAACTCCCCAGTAAAGTTATTGATGCTGACACCCTGGGATCCTTCAAAAAGCTGCTTGATGAGATTCTGGGATCAATAACCTACTAACAACCAAACGAGCAAGATGGGTCGAATGGCCTCCTCTCGTTTGTAAACTTTTTTATGTTCTTATATACTGTATTAGGGCATGAAATATTATAGATGCAACTGTAGAGCAAGATCAGATTGGGATCAGAGTTTTAAATGGAGAAATTGCATTATTTTGTTTATTCCTTTTTTTTCAAATCTAAAAGCATTTAATTTCTACATTTATAAAACATTCAATTAAGCTCTGATCCCACTCTCATCTTGGTCTGAAGCAAGATCGAAATAGGATCAGATTTTGAGCCAAAACTGAGCTCAAGATCAGTGCTGATCCTTTTAGTGCAACCCAATATGTCATAGGATCAAGATCGGAGCCTGGATCCAGGATCAGATCTGTTTAGTACAACTGGCCCCAGGAGGCCCCCAGTTCAAATCCTGGCTCAGCCTCTGACTCACTGTGTCACCCTGAGCAAGTCCCTTAACCTCCTTGTGTCTTTTGGGTGAGATGTTGTTGTAAGTGACTCTGCAGCTGATGTACAGTTCACACACCCTAGTCTCTGTAAGTAGCCTTGAATAAAGGTGTTGCACTATTATTTCTTCAGACAGCTTGTTCATATTCTAACAGTGTGTGATATTAGAATTACTACCGGTATGTATTGTTCACCATCTATTCACATTATGTAGTTCTAGAAAATTAGAAAGCATACAATATCTTTCATATTTGTATGTTACCAGATTTCAGAATATACTACAATAATTGAATGTGTGTGTGTATGTGTATGTGTGTTTGTGTGTATGTATATAGTAGTCAAAAGTTTACATACACCAAAGGAAATTTATAGTTTCTAGAAATTTCTCGAAAAGAAATTATAGGAAAAATCTTTTGTAGCAAAAGTTTTGCTTTTGTGGATGAGGAAATCAAGTTGCAAGAAATACTTATTTATTTCAGCAATGTTTCAAAAGTATTCATAGCCTGACAAAAAAATGAAATTAATAGCTAGTTGAGGCACCTTTAGCAATAATAACCTCCTTTAAATGATAAGGATATTTTTCATTGAGTTTTTGGCATGATTTTCTAGTGATTGTTGACCATTCTTCAACTCAAATTTGTTCCAGTTTATTCAAATTCCGAGGACTTCTGTTGTGTACATCCTTCTTTAACTCATACCAAAGATTCTCAATCGGATTTAGATCGGGACTTTGACTAGACCATTCCAGAACCTTGATTGTATTCTTCTTTAACCATTCTGAAATAGATTTTGATGTGTGCGTTGTCCAGTTGCGCTTTAAACCAAGTTTTGTAGCGGAAGGTTTCAGATGATTTGCCAATACCTTTTGGTATGCTATGGAATCCCTTTTACCATGTATTTGAACTAAATTTCCTGTGCCATAAGAGGAAAAATAGTCCCATAGAAGGATATTACCAGCTCCATGCTTGACAGTAGGTATGGTGTTCTTTTCTTTGTACACCTCACCAGACTTACCTCTCCAAATGTAACAATCATGCAATACTTGAGCTATGGTTGAAATGGAAACCCCAGTCCCACTTGCAGTCAATTCACTTTGAATATCTTTGGCAGTCAATCTCAGATTGTTATTAACCTTCCTCACAATTCTTCTAGTTGTTTTTGGTGAAAGAACCTTCTTTTTTTCCAGTCTGAGGGAGTGTTGTGACTATACCATGAGTCTTGTACATCTTGACAATAGAAACAATAGTTGGAAGGGTAAAAACCTTATGTTTCTTGTTGATTTGGGATCCGCAAACTTAGAGACACACTGTCAATTTCTGATTAAAATATATTTTATTGACCAGACATTATTTTCAAAACAAAACAAGAATCACCACGTTTCAACACAATGTGTCTTCGTAAGGTAGTTCATTATTATGACTATTTAAGGGGATCACCCTAGCTTATATACAGAGATGATGTAATCATTAATATATGTGTATGTGTGGGTGTTCTCCTTCACGGAAAGTGGTGAAAGTTTTTTTATCAGATAACCTTGGTCAGACTACTTGCTCATTAAACTTTTAAGATGGATTGTGCATATTTTTGAAGAAGACAATTATCTATTTAGAGAGTAAGTAATCTAAGTGAGGTTATCCGGCAAAAAACTTCCAATCCCCAGTTGTACTGCTTTCCTAGAAAAAGAATAACATTGTAGAGACCTTTCTACTTGTGAGATGTCTTGCTCATTAAATTATTTTGCATAAAGATGATTATATATTCAGAGATATCAAGATATTAAGTAAGTAAGTGATCTGAGTTGGCAATATAATCCCCACCACCTCATAAACGTTTGGTTGTTTCCTATATTTTGTGTTGGTTCTGTGTATATATACAGTACCTATAGAAAGTCTACACTCTCTTTCAAAATTTCCACCTTTTGTTGTTTATACTCTGGAATTAAAAAGCATTAAAATTATTTTGTTTTTGATTTATCTACATATCCTACCCCACAACTTCCAAGTGAAAAAAACATCGTAGAAATTTGCAGAAAATTAAATAAAAATAAAAAGTGAAATAGCTTGGTGGGATAAGTGTCCACCCCCCTTGTAATAGCAATCATAAATTAGCTCAGGTGTAACCAATCACCTTCAAAATCACACACCAAGTTAAGTGGCCCACTGTGTTAAATTGTAGTGAGTCACATAATTTCAGGATAAAAAATACCCTCTGCTGGGTAATGCATTTAAAAGCACAGACTCAACCAGTCGCTTTCAAACAAACTCTGGCACAAAGTTGTTGAAAGGCACAGATCAGGGGATGGGTATAAAAAAAATGAATATCCCTTGGATCAGTCAAGATGATTATTAAGAAGAGGAAGGTGTATGGCACCACCAAGACCCTGCCTAGATCAGGCCGCCCCCCAAAACTGGATGACCGAGCAAGAAGGAGACTCATCAGAGAGGCTACCAAGAGGCCAATTGCAACTTTGCAAGACTGGTCAAAGTGTGCATGTGACAACAATATTCCAAGCAGTCCAAAAATCTGGCCTGTATGGTAGGGTGGCATGTTTCTCATCGGCAGGGACTGGGGAACTTGTCAGGATAGAAGGGAAAATGAATGGAGCAAAGTACAGAGAAGTCCTTGAGGAAAACTTGCTGCCCTCTGCAAGAAAGCTGAAACTGGGACGGAGGTTGACCTTTCTGCATGACAACGACCTAAAGCACACAGCCAAAGGTACACTAGAGTGGCTAAGGAACAAAAAGGGAAGATTGCTGTCCATCGGTGCTCCCCATAGAACCTGATCTTGAACAGTTTTGTAAAGAAGAATGTTTCAATATTGCCAAACCTAGGTGTGCAAAGTTGGTAGAGACCTATCTCAACAGACTCACTGCTGTAATTATTGCCAAAGTTGCTTCCACCAAGTATTAACTCAGGGGGGTGGAGACTTATCCAAGCATGATCTTTCAGTCAATTTTTTATAATATATATAATTTTTTTCTCAATAAAAACTTTTTTTCCCCTTAACAGTGTGGAGTATGGTGTGTAGATAAGTGGGAAAAAATCCTCATTTAAATGCATGAAACTCTGAGCCACTGACACAACAAAATGTGAAAAAAGTTCAAAGGGGTGTAGACTTTCTATAGGCACTGTGTTTATATATATATATATATATATATATATATATATTTATATATATATATATATATATATATATATATATATATATGTATACCTCCAATGTTTTGATTCAAACACAGGCTCTCTTGAGAAAGATATGTACAACATATCGAAATGTTGGGCAGCTGGCTCTTTGAGCTAAATATATATATATATATATATATATATATATATATATATATATATATATATATATATATATAAGATATATTTCCAAAATTTGTTTTTTTTTTTCCAAAACACTATTAAAACCAATAATTAAATTTAAATATTTCAAGAGAGCACGCTTTTACACCGAAATTAACAGATACATACATGTTATTATCTGTGTAACATCAGTGACATGCACTGAGACCAATGGAAATCAAAATACCTATTGAATTGGTCTCTGGAAATTCATTTTTCCTGCAGTTTAAAAATGGTCCAATGTAGAGATTGCATCAATGCCAGAGGAGCCCATACTCCATACTAATACATTCATATGGACCATACACTAAGTGACAGCACTAAAGTAAAAAAAAAAACAGGTTAAATATCATAAATAAACAGGCAGTTACCACTATATGAAACCCTGGTTTTGCTTAAAAACATACCAGGATTGTCAATGATTATTTTGAGTAGGAGACTGCAGATGTTATGGACTGGCCAACAAAAAGTTCAGACCTTGATCCCATAAAACACCTTTGGAACCTTCTAGGCATCGTATTCATCCGTGTTATAACCTTCCACTTGACTTCAGAGAGCTTGGTGTTGCTCAAAACCACTAGTACTTCAAACAGCAGAACACCCAGATAAGTTTACAATTGTTCTTGTATCTGTAGGTTGAGCCTGTAGTGAACCAGAGGCAATCGTGCTGTTGCATAAACAACTGAATATGGTCTTCTCATGAGCTCCTTGACTTCTAAGCATGTGCTGAGCGGTTCTGATACTCAAAGTGCAAATGAGAAGATGGTCTTATAAAAGAAAGGGACAACTATATTATTATAAGCCTTTTTTAGTTTCAAAGAAGAGAAGCAAAATGTTTATGTTCCCCTGAGCTCTTGAATCTACATAGAGAGCAATGCAGGTTCTTTTTTTTAATATTTCAGCATTTTATTATATTTTGAAATATAATAGTTAATTCATGTTGGATCACGTTTCTTTCATTCCCCAGAGTATTTCTTTTTTGGGCTACTTTACAGGTCTGGGCAAATTGTCAAAACAGTTGTATGTCATCATAGCATACATAAATTCTAAGCTATTAGGCATTTGACAGCTATGATGTACACATATTGCACATAAAACTGAAAACACTGAGAAATAGTTTATGTAAGCACAGATCATTATCGGACATTAATAGTAACTGGACAGCAACCATTAATTACTTAGAATTGAGTTTAGGACAGGACATTGCGTATACCCATCTAAAACTAAACCTGGGCCGTCAGATAGTGTCACCAAGTCTTCCCTCTTTGTTTGAACGAAAACATCAGACTTGATTGTAAGCATGGCAAAAATGCAATGTTCCCTATACTTCCATCACAGTCGACACGGAAGTAACCAACCAGAATGTATCAATGTGTGTGTTTCACTTGTTTTACATGTCCGCCTTAGCCTGGTATAAATCTTATCCTAAACTCTCTCCCCCTTGACTGACATCACAGTTCTAGTCCCCTGTAGTGACCCACCCAATATCAAAGCAACCTGTAGCGATTCAATTTTATCCCAACCCAGATTACAAGCCATGATACAACTCCAGCCAACCATGTATATACTTCTGTGAACATCAGAAAATGAGTGCCCAAAAAACAGGAACTGATGTGGCCAAGCACAAAGATGAATTAGTTGCATATCTGTGTAGGGGCTGAATGCTTTACAACACTTTCACCATTGACTATAGCAAACTAGAAGCTGTTTATATGAGTCTCGTGTTCACAAGAATGTATTTAATTTCAGTATGTAGCATTTTCGCTAACTATGGTTCAGGATGAAGAGGCAGCTCTTTAATGAAAATTCCATGCAAACCTTAAGGCCTGGTCACATGGTTGATATTTGTCGACGGCAACAAGGGAGCGACAGATGTTACTGGCTTGTCGACTCGAGTGACCACCCCGGGCAACACCCAGACGACACACCTGAGACATGTCTCCTACTTAGGACAATGTTCTATTTTTCTGGCAACACAAGGGCAACATTTTCAATACCAGACAGTCAAAACTGATAGTAGTGTGACATGATAATAAGGCTAGCCCATAACGTCTGACAGACAGCATATGATAAATTCTGATTCCTGAATTTCATCCAATTAATTATAGTCTATAGATGTGCATTACAGTGTGTATGTGGATAAGCAAATGTTAATGTCCATGATTACAATAACATATTTAAGATACAAATAAATGTATCTTACAATAATAATATGCCACATGTAGCGTATTTTTTTAATGTTTTATTTTAAATTAATTTACCATGTATGCAGTATGCCTATCATTCCTACATTAACCCTCAATCATAACATCTTTCATTTTAACAGTAAATGAAGTGAAATGTGTTTTAAAAAATCTCCAGTCAGCCTTATTGCTCTCGAAAGCTTAATTAAAAGTACAGCATTGAAAACACTGTTCAGGATAATGAATACCAATTTGGCATACTATATATACCTCCTAATTAAATAATTCTACTAATGTGGACTTGTTTTATTTAAGAAGGAATAACAGGTTTGTTAATGTAATTAATTGGTGTTATGTTTGTTCCTTTAATAATGACAAACAGGGCGTAGGTTTATAACCTTTATTAACAAACGTAAACTAGCTAATCGGATACAACTCAGGATTACCATACCGAGCTCACCTCCCAGGTTAGTCACATATCCATGTACGTCATTTCCGCTCTGTCTATCGGGAACTGGAGTCCTTGTTATTAACACATAACAACACATCTTCCCCCCTTTAAAAGAAACTACTTTTCTTTATAAATAAGGAAGTTTTAAACAGAACACATTTGTTTCTTTTTTTTTTCCTTTCTACTCTGTCTACCCCATCCTCACCGTATCTCTGTTTACACAAACATACTTTTTTTTTTTTTTTTTTTTACAGTCTGTCAATTTGATGTCTAACCACAGTCCCTATGCTATTGCAATTTAGCAAGTTTCAATAAGTCTCTCATGTGGCTTTACAGTTCTTCGTGGTCTGCTATATATCTCCGCTGGTGTACTGGGTACAGCTGTCAGACCAAAGTCAGTTTGATTCAGGGAACTGTGATCAACCTGTTCACTGATGGTGACTTTTGACCATTCTGGAGTGTTTTTTTGATGAGTATCAGCCTCTTGGTTTGAAGTTTGATAACGAAGATCCACACGATTTCTCCTCAGAGCTGTTCCATGCTCTGTCTGGATCTCATAAGAACGAGGTGTGATTTCTTGTTGCATGCATCCTTGCTGTGTCCAGGTTCCTGTGGAGTAGTCTCTGAGTCGTACTTGATCTCCAGGCCTCAGGTTGGGTAGCTGTTTTGCACTCTTGTCATATTGCTGTTTATGTTTCTTCTTTTGTTGCTCTTTAGCGTGTTTGACTTTATGTGCTCCCTTAGGTGTCAGCAGGTCTTTGTGCATTGGAAGGTTGGTGCATATGCGTCGTCCCATCAACATCTGGGCTGGTGACAGGCCATTCTGCAGTGGCGCACTCCTGTATATCATGAGACTTCTCTGGAAGTCTTCCTTTCCATCATATGCCTTTTTCATCAGACCTTTGACGATTTTGACTGAGCTCTCCGCAAGACCGTTGGACCTTGGGTAGTTTGGGCTCGAGGTTGTGTGTTTGAATTCCCATTCCTTGGCAAAGGAATCGAACTCACTGCTCGGGAACTGAGGACCATTGTCGAAAAACAGTTCAACAGGGACCCCATGTCTCGCGAAGAGACATGGGGTAATCTCTTCAGGTAAGAGATTACTGCTTTACTAGATGTTGATTGCAGTGTCGCCACTTCCGGATAGTTAGAGTAGTAATCAGTGACTACAATGTGACTTTTTCCATTACAGTCAAATAGGTGAACTCCAACTTTGAAGTAGGGTCTGTCGGGCACAGGATGAGACATAAGCAGCTCTGCTTGCTGTTTGGGTCTGTAGGTGAGACATATTTCACATGAAGCTGTGGTCTGGCTGATATCTTGGTTCATTCCTGGCCAGTACATAACTTCTCATGTTCTGCGTTTGCATTTTTCCTCACCTAAATGTCCTTCATGTATCTTTTGTAGCATTTCCTTGTGTAGTGCTGTCGGAATCACAAACTTGTTTCCCTTGAAGACGATGTCATTCACGACAGAGAGTTCTCCGCACGTCCAATAGTTCTGGATTCTCCTTGTACAGTCATTCTTCTGTGCAGGCCATCCTTTCAGTATTCTCTCTTTGAGCTCTTTCATTGTCTCATCTGATTCTGTCTCTTGTCTGATCTGCTCAGTTCTCATGGCAGACACAGGAAGTGATGTCACAGTCATGTCGACATAAGCTTGTATTTCTGCACTTTCTTCCTTGTCTACAGCTCGAGAAAGAGTGTCGGCCACAAACATGAATTTTCCCGGTGTGTATATCATCTTCACATCATATTTTTGCAGTCTGATCAACATGCGTTGTATCCTCATAGGACAATCGTTCAATGACTTGGCCATGACGGACACCAACGGCTTATGGTCATTTCTGCCGGCATGGACAACTGGAGTCACACTCTCATCCACGTGTATTTTGTGTTCACCAGGTAAACATCCAAGCCCCTTAAAAACATCTGCGTACTCCTTCAGGAGTGAGTTCTGGTCGTTTTCAGTCTGTGATATTACTACAAACACTCTCTTTACCAGGTTGAGCCTTTCACATGTTCTGTGTCCTAGGATTGGCTTTACGCTCTTCTCCACGATCAGTAGCTGTGTCTTGATCTGTTGTCCCCTGTGTTTGAAGGTTACCATGCAGTCTCCTTTGACTGGTACATTTTCTCCGGTATAGCCAGTCACTTTCACTTTCACAGGGTGAATTTTGCTCTTTGTTTTTAGTGTCTTGTAGTCATCAGTGGATAATAGGTTTACCTGGGCTCCAGTATCAAGCTTGAATGGTACTATAGTCTCATTTACAGTTAATGGCACAATCCATTCAGCTTTATAATCATTGCAACTCTGCACAGAATCAACAAATAATTCTTCTGGCTCCTCATTGACTGTGTGGACTTTTTTCTTTGCAGCCTCAGCTCTGTAGCATTTTGAGAAATGGTTCCTTTTCCTGCAGTTGTTACATGATTTGCCAAATGCTGGACATGACTTTGGTTTGTGACTGCCTCCGCATCTGCTACATTTGTTCTCTGGTATTTTCTCTCTCTCTGGCTTTTGTTTTGTAGAGTGTTTTGTGTGCTGCTCCTCTCTCTTTAAGGCATGCACAACTGTCTCATCCCTGCGCAGCTCCTTAGCTTGTGCACTGGTGGTCTCTGCTGCTCTACACATGTTCACTGTCTTTTCCAGTGTCAAATCTTGCTCACGTATTAATCTTTCCCTAAGTCCATTATCAGGTATTCCACAGACTATTCTGTCTTTGATGAGAGAGTCTTTTAAATTTCCAAAATCACATGTTTTACTCAGTGTGTGTAGCTCAGCTAAATACTAATCAAAACTTATTCCCTGTTTCTGATCACAGGAGAAAAACTTGTATCTCTCAAACGTGATGTTCTGGCTTGGTACAAAGTACTCCTCAAACTTAGCCATGAGCACATTCAAAGTTAAATTTGCCTCATCAAGTTGAAAGCTATTATAAATGTCCAAAGCATCTTCCCCTATGACATGCAGAAAAATGGACGCTTTCAGTTTTTCATCGTTTCTCCCAGCTCCACTTGCAGCTAGATATATATTGAATCTCTGCTTGAAACGTTTCCAGTTATCAGCAAGATTGCCAATCAACTGCATAGGTGTGGGTGGGCTTAACTTATCCATGACGGGAAACACTCCTGGTACAAGAATTTCTCTTACTTGGTTTGATTGCTGATCATCGGCAACAATATTCTCTCCTGCTTGGGTGAGTTGCTCCTCAGTTTCACTTGCACTGGTATTGCTTGTTGTTTCGCTCATCTGTGTTTGCTAGCGTTTTCTCTCCACTACTCACGCTTCCCTTTCAGCCTCGTGTAGCAGCTGTTTACTTTCGTTTTCACTCGCGGCGCTTGTGGCATTTTGCTGAGTCTTTTCTTTGTTTGCTCCGTCTATGCTCGCCAACACCCCGCTCTGACACCATGTTATGTTTGTTCCTTTAATAATGACAAACAGCGCGTAGGTTTATAACCTTTATTAACAAACGTAAACTAGCTAATCGGATACAACTCAGGATTACCATACCGAGCTCAGCTCCCAGGTTAGTAACATATCAATGTACGTCATTTCCGCTCTGCCTATCGGGAACTGGAGTCCTTGTTATTAACACATAACAACACAATTGGTACATTTTTATAAGATTTCTTCGTAGCATGTTTACATCTTGTGACAAAAACGTGATAACCAGTGCAATGATAATGTAACCTTAGGCACACAGGACAGGTACAGGGTGACAGGGCAAGTCAAAAACAAGTGTTACAACAATATAAAATGTGTACATAAAATACAGTGTCCCGGTTCGGCAGAGCGGTGCCAAACAAACACAACAGCGTCCCCCAGCACGCAAACGCCCGGGTTCTGGCCACTCGGTCACTGCAGGCTCTCCCGTTACTGTGTTCGTGGGGAGACAGTCCAGCAGGTGGCGGTAGCAAGAGTGATCCTCCGGCTCGCTATAAATACAAAAATGGCTTATGTTTTATAAATTAAGCTTTTTTTTTTGTTTTTAAGAATTCGTTTTCCACGCCCACCAATATTTTTTTACATAAAGTACAGTAAGCCGTTTCACTAAAAATCCTTTGGGTAATAACATTGTTTGAATATATATCCAGACTCGATTAGAACATTTTATGTAAATTGTCTAAAATGTTACTTAATTACTATAACCTGTTCTCTTCTGTTCCCTTTCAATTTCGAATGACAACCATTACTGAATTGGAAGAGCCTCTGTGACCGTCAATCTCTGAGCAAATATACAAAAGCTGCCCAATCAGGGCCCTGCTGTCAGGGCGAGGTCCCGCCCACCTCCTACTGAAGAGGGACGTTCTCACAGTAGCACATCGCCATTTTCTCTCTCATCTCTCTGGGATAGGTCGTACATTGCTTTTGCTTTTACGTACCGAATTTGGCTCATTTTTTGGATTATCCGCAAATCCATGATTAATTCACGGTAAAATCGTGCTTCAACCGAGTCTAAAAGAGTGCCCTTGCTTTATTCTCACTGATCTCGCACATCTTGACGTCAACCTCGGCGCCAACAACGCTTGCCTCGACGTTGATCAAGCCACTGACTGATTCGGCACCGGTGAATTGTTTAAAAAAAAAAAAAGCGTCTGCGGCTGCTAATTGAGCACAGCAGTTTAGGAAAAAAAAAAAAAAACAACTGCAAACATGTCAGTGTAGTCGACTGGGTCTTCAGCTGGCTTCCACCAGTGTGACCGGTGCTCAGCTAAGCTGCCCAGGCAGGACGAACATCGATCCTGCGCCAGGTGCCTAGGGCCAGAACACACGGCCAAGACACTGGCAGGTGAGCTTGACTGCTCTCCATGTCGGAAGTTCTCGAGGAGAACTAAGTGGCAGAGAGCAGCCCTATCCCCAGCAGAATCTCTCCTCCAACTAGGGGAGAATGAGATCAGTGGTCCAAGAGCCTCTGCAGAGGTCATCCAGGGCACCCCCTGCTACAACGATCAGGGAGCTCTCACTCTCATCTGGGTCACCCTCCCCTACCCCACCACCGGTACAGAGGCACAGACACCTCTCAAGGGAGGCAAGATGGTCACCGCCGAGGCGGTACCACTCAAGGGGACGCTCACCAGGGGACAATCAGTCGCCGCGCAGGCACCGCTCCCCTACCCCAAGGGACAGATGGTCGTCGCTCAGGCACCGCTCCCCTTCTCCATGCAGGCACAGACTTTCACTGTCACAGTCGCCTCAATGGTGCCCAAGCTTGGCCGAGCGGCGCTTCATGGAGCTGGCAGAGACTGTAAGGGCTCAGCAAACCATACTGGAGACCATACTGAAATTTCAGGGCAGGCTGCCCCCTACCACCGGGCAGCTCCAGCCCCCACAGTCTTGTTCCCCCAATCCCCTCTGCCTAGACCCCCTAGCCCAGGCAAAATGTCCTTGTCTGCATCCAGATCGGACATTTTGGACCCAGCCACCTACATCGGGCAGGTCACGGTGGGAGGTTCCTTAACGCCCTTGCTACACGTGTTGCAGAGGGAAGAGTTCCGGGCCTTAATGCAGCATGCAGCTGCAGCCACGGACATTCCCTGGCCAGCAGAACAAGAGGGAAAGGGGAACCACTTCCACCAGCAGAAAGGGCACCTACAACATGCCCTCCCCCTATGCCAGGACTTCCTGGATTTGGTGTGCTCCTCCTGGAGCAACCCAGCATCTGCACCCTCAGCCTCCAGAACATCAGAGTCTCTGCTTCTTACTGCAGGAGCCCAAGAAGCGGGCCTAGGCGTATTCCCCACTATCAGGAACACAGCAAATGCCATGGTCGTACTGGTGCTCTACCAGAATCAGTTGGCAGAAAGGCTGCAGGTGAGTGCTACACAAACAGACCCAGGGAACTCCAGGCGGTGGCTAAGGGTCCCGCTCTAGAGGTCAGGCCCTATCGAAGCAACGTCCAGTGCACTGGGTGACAGATGCGATACGCTTGGCGTATGAACAGACGGACCCCGTTACCGGGGAACATTACGGCCCATTCTACCAGGGGCCAGGCAACTTCATAAGAACATAAGAACATAAGAAAGTTTACAAACGAGAGGAGGCCATTCGGCCCATCTTGCTCGTTTGGTTGTTAGTAGCTTATTCATCCCAAAATCTCATCAAGCAGCTTCTTGAAGGATCCCAGGGTGTCAGCTTCAACAACATTACTGGGGAGTTGATTCCAGACCCTCACAATTCTCTGTGTAAAAAAGTGTCTCCTATTTTCTGTTCTGAATGCCCCTTTTTCTAAACTCCATTTGTGACCCCTGGTCCTTGTTTCTTTTTTCAGGCTGAAAAAGTCCCTTGGGTCGACACTGTCAATACCTTTTAGAATTTTGAATGCTTGAATTAGGTTGCCACGTAGTCTTCTTTGTTCAAGACTGAACAGATTCAATTCTTTTAGCCTGTCTGCATATGACATGCCTTTTAAGCCCGGAATAATTCTGGTCTTTGTGGGCTTCGTGGGCTTTCCTTCCTTAGATGAGTTATGCAATGCTACAACGTGGACAGGTAGTCAGACATCTCTGCATTTTAACCGCCTTGATGTGACAAACCGAACGAGATCGTCTCTGGGCTCTTGAGTTTTGCAGGCGGCATGCCCTTAGGCGTCGTGTGGGCTCTGTTGCTATCGCCGTGGGGCTGTACTGTTGGTAATCTGGAGCCACAACAGCTTTGGTACAGCTTTCCCATTCGGTAATGGTTGTCATTCGGATTGAAAGGGAACGTTAGGTTATTACCATAACGCTGGTTCCCTGAAAAGAGAGTGACAACCATTACCCTTTGAGGTCGTGTCCCCAGCTGACCTCTGTTTTAGAAAGTAAATGGTGATGTGCCACTTTTTGACGATGTCCCTCGTCAGCAGGAGGTGGGCGGGACTTCCCCCTCACAGAAGGGCCGTGATTGGGCAGCTTTTATATATTTGCTCAGAGATTGATGGTCAGAGAGGCTCTTCCCATCCGGTAATGGTTGTCATTCTCTTTTCAGGGAACCAGGGTTATGGTAATAACCTAACGTTCTGTTCTATTCGCAGAATATTTCAGCATAAATTTATTAAATGTGGGATTATTTTATCCATCAAACTAAATGTGATTGATGTTGCTAAGGAACATTGCACTAGAGAATTCCCCAGTAGAGCCCATTTAAATATGTGTGCAAATGCTTTCTTTCTGATAATCATCTCATAATCATTCTTTCAGTATCATCAGGCAGACTTGAAATAGTTTATAAATCAAATTTATACACGTAGGCATGTACACTGTGAACGCTTTATTGTCCCATTGGTTGCCTTAAAGTAAATTGCAAGAAAGCATAAATGTGAGTTTTTAGGAAATAAACTGCGTTTAAAATGGCAATTTAGATTGTGATTATGTTTGTGTGTAGATCTGGTACTATACTAATAGCCCTTACATCTTTAGGTATGAAACCAGAAATGAATACAGTGCACCTGCTTTTGTGAGACAAGTGACATACCGTAGGCAACTGCATTACAAAGTAGCTGCATGCCTGGTTGGTTGCAACAGAATAAATAGTTCAGCCTATTCCTGTATAGTCATTTACAGGTTTAATAATTAAATATATACGATCGACAGTCTTCCAAGGTGCTTTTTATATTTTATTTTGTAATTGTTTAAAAGAGAGAACTTTTTTTAGAACCGTTATTTCAATGAAGGTTCAATCGCCGATTACTGCTGGAAGTCTAAATGTTATTTAAAAGCCCTTCCATCCAGTAGCTACCCTCGAAGCCGTTCATCAAATGCTTCTCATCTATCTTAGCCAGACTACACTTTCCAAAGCGGGCACAGCTTGTTCAAAATGCAGCCTCACAAGTTATTCGGATTGCTTTACATTGGGATTTACTTGTGGATATCGTTCTGCTTCAGGGGTAAGATATTTGTCTTAGTTTTTTTTTTTTTTTCGTCCTGAAATGCATAAATAACATGTTTTGTTTCATTGTTTTTACTGGTACTTCGCTCTAACGTTAGCGTCAGTTTGATTCTGTCTGTTATAAATCATTGGTGTTTTGTAAACTTTAACGTTGCTTCTTACATTTGTTTTAACAGTTTGACCATTTTTGTTTCATAGTCGTGTAAAATAAAAATGAGGGAGTAACTTTTTATACTACTAATTCCCCGTAACATTGGAATATTATTATTATTATTATTATTATTATTTATTATTATTATTATTATTATTATTAGTTGATGCACACAGGTAAACATACCTGCCTCGTGTTTTGTTTTTTAATTTGTAATATGCATATGTTCGCGATTAAATATGGCAATTGGGATACACTGACTAGACGTTGTATTGCATGATTGTAGCTGTGTTCTATGCAGTGGGTTATTTGCATTGATACATTGTTCAATTGTTAAGATTCAGAATATAGGCTCTGTTTATTTATTTGTATAACCAATAACATCACGTAACGTGTCAGCTGATTCATTAACACTTTTATTGGAGAGTATACTTTGTAAGGTGTGTGACCGATGCTTACCATGTTGTGTCTTCTGTCATTGCAATATTGTTTAATATTCCGTGACATATTACATAATAACGACAGTCATGTTCTGATTGAATTAGAGCCTTTTTAAATAAGTCAATCAGATGATTAACAGCCAAGTTGGAAAGATGATTTATGTATGAAGTTGTGGACAAAGTAACTGACGCTAACATTACATATCCATGTATCATGGATGCATTTTCGAAACTGCACATGGCATTCAATATGTATAAAGCCTCTATAGAAAATTAGGAGATGGGTTTGAAGCTTCATGATAGCAACGCACAGAGATGCAGGGATTTAAGGTTAAAAAAATACGTTGGGTGAAATAATAGGATTTTCTTTGTCAGTGACCTTTTAATACCATTTTCATTGGTCCACTTCTCAAATAATGCTTCAAACTAATCCCTCAAAATGACCCAGTAGCTGCTGTGGCTTTACAGGGGAGAGCACATTTAAGCTCTGCAGTATACTGTACTTGCAAATTGAAATCCGTTTGACCCAGTTCATCAAATATTACGACACCATAATATACTAATGTTTTCCAGTCAAGGTAATCCTCATAATTCTATTAAATTATATGCCTTTGGTAAAGTTAATAAGACATAATCATTTCTATGAGAATGTTTAATTCAACATAAACACCTGGATTTATTCATGCTCTCAGTATTATATTCTGCAAATACCGTGTGGTACACTTCTTATAATTTGCTTAACTTTATTTAAATATTTTGGAATCAATTAACAAAAGGACAACACATAAAAAATAATCAGCTTTCAAGACCATGTTTTATTCATACACAGATTGTGAGCGTGTTGGCAGATGATAGAGTTAGCGAAATGAGAGAGGTATAAATGAATTGTCTAGTGTTATCTAAATGTTAATTGAGAGTGACAGCAGTGTGCATGAAACTTTGGTTAATTAGCATAAACTAGTTAGGGCTGTGGTTTATGGTATAGAAAGTACTGTATGTAATATATTTCTCTTGACTGGCAGTGGAGTTCAAAGGCATATGCAATTCAGGTACAGTATGTCAACAAGATTAAATATTATCTGAAGTACTGTATCTATAAATATATAATGCATTTTCTTAATTTGAACATGTTTTTAACTGAAATGTTCAATTTTTATTTAATGTTGTATAGCCAGATTTGTCAGCTGATAAAGATACTGGATTTCTAATGCTTTCTAATACTAACATCTCATTTTAAGACTTCTGGTGCCAGGGCCTTTAGTTACTGTGTCCCTCTGACTGTGGGAGTATGTGGCATTATTGTGAGTCGAGAGACTGAAGACTAATAACGCTCATTCAGGAATTCTCCCAGTGGCCGTTCAGAATTTGGGATGAATATGCATATGAAGATGTAATGCTATGTAAGCGTGATTGTTTTTTCATTAAAAAAGTCAAAAATATGTTTTCACTTATTCTTAGCATTGAGAAGTTTGCTAAATAAACTGCATTTCCAAGAATGATTAAGAATAAGAAGACATTAAGTAAACAAAGTAAAAAAAATGTTTCTATTACCAGTACGTGCCTGATGCAGAGGAGACATAATATTAGTATTATCATCGTTCCCTGAAAACAGTTCTGTTGTTGCTATTTGACAGTCTTTACTTACAGTGTTTGGGGAAATACCACCTTTGTGTATCTTTAAAATATGTTAAATCCTGCTGTGAATGGTAACGTTTTAGTCTGAGTCATAACAATTATGTAACCCTAGAGTGCCATTACGATATACTGTACAGCTGACAAAAGAATGGAATTTAATACCAGAAAAGAAAAGAAAAAAAGATTAACGTTATTACATCAGCATACACGTTTAAAATGTAGAACTGTAAGGTTGTATTAATCTTAAATTGACCAATCTTGATAATAAATCTGTAACTTGGCAATACTGGAAATGCTGTGCAGTTAAAATGGTCTTTTGCTGCAGTATTGGGCCATGATTATTTTTCTCTAAATCTGCATTCACTTGGCTTTTAGCTTTCTTCTAACTTGTTTGTGGAATCCTGTCAGCTTTGAACAGCCTACCTCATTCCATGCAAATCATCTGACAAGATGACTGTTTAACTCTGCTAACCCCACCACCGTCTTCATATACAGTTATAGGTCATATAGGGGTGCAAATCTTTTTTATTTAATTGGGGCTAAACTCTTTTGAAAGTTTGGTTACTATCTACCTACTGGTTCCACGGTCTGTCCCTTTAAATAGGGTTTTGTTTATGTGTTTGTTGTGGCTGGCAGAAATAGGGTAATTCCTATCCCTGCCAAATACATGTGAGAATGTAGCTGTTGCCAGATTAGATAACTGGTGCTAACTGGGAACAGCCACATGATATATAAAATCCCCATTTAAGAAGCAGATGTTGGGGAGAGAGACATGTGCCTGTGTAGGTCTCCAGCTCACTGTGATTGTTTTTTTTACTTGGGTGAGGATTTTCTGTTTATGTGGTGTGATTGTTTTGTTTAATCATTGATTTTGCTCTGTGAGTCTTGAATTGTGTTTTTTTTTTTGTTTTCAATAAATATGCACTCTGGCCGTCTCTGACCTATTGGTGCTCATATCCTGCTTCAGACAAGATGGTGCCGGTGGTGGAAGATAAACAAGAAGAAGTTAGAGATGGTAGGTTACAGTTGTATGCGCCAGAGTGTGTATTTATGCCACATTCTCACATGTATTTGGCTGGGATAGGAATTAATCCTATCCCTGCCAACCACCATGACAAACACATAAACAAAACTCTACTTACAAGCAGGACTCTGCCATTCCACAGCGTCATTAACAAAAACTATAAAGCTAGAATTGTTACTCTATTAAATGTACGTTCTAAGGATATACACAAGAAAGATGTATGCTTTATTAATTCTACTTAATAAGCTCCAGTTGTAGCTATCAAATCAGAACATAAGAAAGTTTACAAACGAGAGGAGGCCATTCGGCCCATCTTGCTCGTTTGGTTGTTAGTAGCTTATTGATCCCAAAATCTCCTCAAGCAGCTTCTTGAAGGATCCCAGGGTGTCCGCTTAAACAACATTACTGGGGAGTTGGTTCCAGGCCACCACAATTCTCTGTGTAAAAAAGTGTCTCTTATTTTCTGTTCTGAATGCCCCTTTATCTAATCTCCATTTGTGACCCCTGGTCCTTGTTTCTTTTTTCAGGTCGAAAAAGTCCCTTGAGCCGACACTGTCATACCGTTTAGAATTTTGAATGCTTGAATAGCAGAGAACATAATACTAATACTAATACTCCACTGGTTACCTCACTCCATTTTGTGGTTTCTCCTCTAATCAGTACTTTCTGTTTTCTGTAGGTTAACCGCTCCTTAATCAATTTTCATGCATTTTCTTGAATCCCTACTGTGTTCAGTTTGAGAATTAATCTTTTATGCGGGACTTTGTCAAAAGCTTTCTGGAAATCTAAATAAACCATGTCATATGCTTTGCAAGATGCATTTTCTGTCTATTTTTTGGATTTTCTTTGCAATGACATTTAGTTGACTCGTAAAGATGTGAACATTCACCAGTACCTTGCTTTACCCAGCCACCCCTTCCCCACAAAAAGTAACTTCTGGCATAAAATGTAGCTTCCAGCAGACACTTTGTAAACAGTGTGCACCTGCCATTTTTTTTGAAGTGGCTGCTGTTTTTTAGATCTCTCCAAACCTTTCTAGCCCAGCCCTTTTCAGTCCCCTGGTTGCAGCTATGTATTTGTGTAGATTTGTTACCTCTTTGCACCTCTCAGCCAACATAATTTTGGTGTAGATAGATTATACATATACCAATTCATTTTTATCCTAAAACACACAGATCTCTCTCTCTCTCTCTCTCTCTAAAGTATTCATTTTCTCCCTCTATGTCAGTGTTAAATTTATATAATGTTACAAGTTAAGCGACCCCTGTGGTTTGGCCGGGCGCCTGCGGGCTTGCCTGTAAGCTGCCCAGAGCTGCGTTGTCCTCCGACGCTCTAGCTCTAAGGTGGCTGCATGGTGGGTCTGCAGTGTGAAAAGAAGCGGGCGGCTGACGGCACATGCTTCAGAGGACAGTGTGTTTTCATCTGCACCCCTTCCGAGTCAGCGCAGGGGTGGTAGCAGTGAGCTGAGCCTAAAAATAATTGGGCATTCTAAAGTCATAGAAAATAATAAAATAATTGGTGACTACTAAATAAAAAAAAAATAAAACATTCCATTGCTCTTTAAGGTATATTATATAATAAAACATTAAGGTATGAGAGTGTGTGGGTTACTGTGGATATTGTCACTGCTTGCTGCGTTGTTAGGTACGAGACGTAGCCGACTACCTGCAACTAACCAAACAGTGACAATATACACAGTAACCCACACCCCCAAGTACCTTAATGCTTTTATAAAACAGGTTTACTAACGTATTATAAAAAAATAAAAGATAAATCAATACAGTTTCTGAAGATTTTTTAAGAAATTTGAAGGATAACCTTCCGCAACAGAAAGTAGTTCCTATGAACTAGTGATTCTAATTTAAATGTTTTATTTAAGTTGAGATTTTAACTTTATTTTATTTTAAATATTTGTATGTATATGGTGAGTTTAGCTGCGCATATGCTCTCTTTATATATGTGTCTGGCGAGTTTGACTGCACTTATGACTGTTGCTATAGCCTAAGAAAGTGGGTGGGGCGAGAATGACAGCTGTTGAATGCTGAGAGAATGGTTCTTTTTCAGTTTATGGTAGTTTCATCTTAATGTTTAAATTAAAGAGTGATTAGCACTTTGAAAAACATTTTAAAACAAGATCTGATGTCATGTCCTTATTTTTTCCTTGTTTCTTTATTGCCACTGCCGAACTCATAGCACACCTCCACTGCACTTGTATTTTTTTTTTTTTTTTATCATTACTGGTATTTCAATTGGCACAATGATAAAATGGTGCCACAGGACTAGTGATTTACCTTTGAACCTAAGTAGTTTTCAACTGTTACTATACTGGGGATTGTATCACGGCTTGGAACCAGTGATTGGCCAATCAACATGCAGCATTCTAATAAGTGGTTTTATAATTTGGATTAATTAATGTCAGGGTAAGAACAGAGACCTATGAATTTTGAGTTAGGTCGACGGTAAGTCCATTACCGATACCAGAAAGAGCAATCCTCCATCTCTGTCAGATATGGCTGGATCCCTTTAAAGAGTGTGCTGCTCACTAGCGCGTGCGCTTGTGCATGTGCATGTACATGAGTGGCGCAAGCAGCACTTGGTAAATCTGTTGTCTTAAACTGATCTAAACTGTGTATACTTCCTATAAATCTTCAGAAAGACATGAAACAAAATGATCAAATACAGTTATATGTCTTATTTCAACAAAAAAAATAAATAAACAATGGCTCAAGGGCCAGAAAACAACTAAAAAAATGGCAGCAATAAAAGAAGTATCAAGCAATTTTGCACTTTCATTTGTTACCCAGTGCTAGAAGACTTATTGAATGGACCCTTAATGACCCTAAGCATTCTTCGAAGTCTACAAAGGAATTTCTGAAAAAAAGATTAGAGTTATGGATTGGCCAGCTCAGTCCCCAGACTTGAATCCCATTGAGGTGTTGTGGATTGACTTCAAGGCTGCTGTTGCACAAAGAAAACCAAAGTCTACTGCAGAACTCAAAGCTGTATGTGTTGAAGAATGGGCAAAAAGATGTAAAAAAAAAAGACTGCAAGCTGTGAAGAAAGCAAAGAGTGGGCACACAAAATATTAATGTAAGGGTGCCCAAATACTTTAGTCAAAGTATGAAAATAGTTTTTGCATGTTGTTTTTCATGTTATGTAATAATGTGTTGTTTTATTATAAAGCTGAATCTCTAATATATGTTTCAAGAGAACAATTAGAAATCCTAGAAATCATTTTTGAACTGCCCTAGTACTTTTGTGTGTGTGTGTGTGTGTGTGTGTGTGTGTGTGTGTGTGTGTGTAGTATCTATTTCAACATTATCATTATTTATTTTGTACTTACATATTCAAAACCACTTATTGATTTGAGATGAAACTTTTTACCGAAATTAACTTAGCATTATTGGTATGATTTCTGTAGGCTGTACATGGGAAACCATTCAACCACATTTTACTTGCGTATCTTTTCTGATTTTAATCTGTCAAGGTAGAGCTAGAAATGGGTAGCGATCTTTATTCAATGAGTATACAGACGAAGGAAATGTCTCTTTCCTCTCTGTAATAAAACCAAATATATAGACTGGCTATATTAACCAATAAATCAATTCTTAATTAAATATCGTAAGTACAGGGTTTGAAATTGCAACTGTCCAAAGTGGCCAGCAATCATTACAAAACATGGGTCCCCATTGTAAACATTTGTGCTCAAAAACATTGCACAGCCGAATTTGCAATAAGTATGGATTTTGCAAGATGACAAGTGAAATTGTTTCATTATAAATCAATCTCACTGAATAAGTTTTGTTTGCTATATAATTTATTTAAATTCAATAGGGGGTGGTGCATTACCAGTGAAAAGATGTTTGAAAGTATATGGGGAAAACCTGGAAGTCAGTCATCCAAACGTAGCATCAAATGGATGTAGAGACAGCAAAAGCAATACAGTCAGCACTCGGATATACGACATGTTTTTTTTACGTCGTCCTTGTATTGTAAAGAATAAAATAAATTTCCTTTATCTCTATATATATATATATATATATATATATATATATATATATATATAACAATGAATGCACTTACCCATCGCACACTATTTCCGACTCTGTCGCCAGTTTCCTGATACAAAGCCCATCTCTTCAATGTTACAAGTAACTCGTTTAACCATCACAGACGGCGTTTTTATTGTGCACTGCAGTTACACAGCGCTTCCTCCAAAATCAAGTGAACGAGACAAGGCACAGTAATGCAAAAGTTAATGATTAAACAGTTTTAGATACTGTCATGCATTTATTTTTTAAATCTGTGATCTTTAGTTGCTTTTGTGAATTTTCATTTGCAAGTGAACTGTGACATTAGAGCCTTATCAAGCTCTATATTGTGCAATTTTGAATACTGACTTAAATCTTTTGCTAAATTGCACTGCATTTTACATTGTAAGCAGTTCTGTGCATGGGTAACATTTTCATTTAATTTTGCTGTTGTGTCATTAATGAGGAATTTTATATACTGCTAAAATACATACCGGATTTAAAAGTATGTACTGTATTACAGTTCATGTGTCCACAGTCGTCTCTTTTGGCAAGTGATATTTTCAGAATCATATTGTCTTGAATTAAAATACTACTTCTGTTGAAAATATAGTACTGTACCAGCAAAACCAACTACAGTACAAAATGGAAGCCTACTTATTTTAAAGCACAACCCTTTCAGCTATGTATTTTTGACATTGTATCTTTTTTGTGTTCCATGACTTACTACTGTGTTATTACCCCAACTCGTGTGATAACAAATTTCAATGAAATAATTAACATCTCCTTGTACAGTTCCTCAAACACAAGTCTTTTTTTCTGTACGAAATGTGTGTGTTTGCAGGGCAGGGGGTTGTTTGGGTGGTAGGGAGCAGGTTACAACATGCTCACCTATATACACGTCAAATCAAATGACATAATCACTTATGCATCACATTTGTTTAACCATCAAAATTTTATAGGGTTGGATATGTGAGTGATGACTGTATAACCTCTTAGAGCGTGAAAGAAGATATATCAAACTAGACAGTGCAGTCACTATTGGGTTGACAGTATTCTGTACATTTATTTGGTAGATTTGCCCTGTTGAAAATTAGTTAAAGCTTACATTAGTTAAGGCATTATTTTGAACCAGAAAGAACTCAGGGCTAATTGCACTAGCTAATGGTCTTACTACAGGTTCCAAGACATTGTCTACATAACTTTGAGCTGTGAATCTGCCACTTGAGATCACAATAAGATCAGTGCAACCTCCAATGTAGATTCCTTCCCATGCCATAAGTGAGTCCCCTCCAAAGTGGTCATATTGATCGATTTTGAATTGAGCAAATCATTCTTCTTGTGCTCTCCATATTCAAACATGTTGATCATTAATGGACAGATAAAGTCTTGATTCAGTAGTGAACAAAGCAGGTGGGAGCTGCCAGTTCTGGTGATTGTCACTAACTGGCAGTCTCTCCATGATTCCCAAACCAACAACAACAATCATCTGAGCAATCACTTTACTAATCTGAATTCTAAATGGGGGTACTTGCTTTTAAAAGGGGCCGCCGGTGCAAAATACATCTCAACAGCTGTTGCACAGCAGTGTGTATTAAAATGCCTTTGTGTTTGGGGACATCATAAAAAATATTTGTTGCCAAAGTGTTTTGACAATAGAACAGCTGATGCTTTGATAATAAATAAATAAATAAATTCCAGTTAACATAATGTAAATATGAACCTTGGCTAATACCACCCTCAGAAAAAAAAAAAATATATATATATATATATATATATATATATATACCATATATATATATATATATATATATATGAAGGCTCGCCAAAACTTAAAAAAATACACTAATGCATCTCACTTTGTTGTGCAGTTACATTCGCTATGAAGCTCTTACAAGTGCAATTTTTAAAGAAACACATATATTATAGAATTATGCATTTCCATTAAAAGAAATAAACAACATTTTATACCATACCACACCTGGTTAAAGAAAGACCTGTTGCTTTCAGGTACTCCTACATTTCCTTGATTATTTCTCCTAGACAGTGAAATTGTCCCCACTCCTTAAATGCCTTCTTTCCTGTCATTGACCAGCCAGTTAGGTCCATTAATGATTGACATGTTTTCAGCCTGAGTTGACACCAGAGCACACTGAAATATGTATATGTGTTTAATAGTTCCCAGTTCACACTACCTAAATAACCATGATCAATACATGTTGAATCCATGTGACTGCCATTCACTTGATTGACAAGGTGAATGCACATTATTTAGGTATTGTGAATAGGCTACATATATGTTTTTTTTCTACTGTTGTATTAGTTTAAGTAGATCTATCTATCTATCTATCTATCTATCTATATATATATATATATATATATATATATATATATATATGATATATAGCAATATATATATATATATATATATATATCCCCCCTATATAATAGATTTTTGATCATCATGCAAAGTGAAGTACATGTTAGAGCCACTTTTAAGGTTGTGTCATATGATTGAAATCTGTCGAGTAGCTTTTTCTAAAAAAATAAATAAATAAATAAACAAAACCGGCAATCGCCTGTCAAAAGGCACAACACTTATCACATCCTACACAATTTTATCAACATGTTTACCTGATTCCCACCTTGGCAAGATGGCAAGTCAAATCTCTAAGTTGCATTCATTTGACAACATATTGGTTACAAATTAAACGGCTGTGAACACTGCCTCATTTGTACTACAACAAGATTGCTGTTTTTTCTGCCTGAGATGTTTGATTTATGTTTTCCAATCATAGCACTGTAATGCCATTAGTGGCAGTGAACAGAAAGCAGAAATGGCAATTAAATTGGTTAAAGAAAAAATAAAAAATGGGGATAACAATTTAAATTTTGAATCAATTCATAAATGTAATTGAAAGCTAAATGCAGACTATGAACATAGGATAGAGGTAACTATTTTTTCAATCTATTTTTTTGCTTTATTTTATTATCTCCCATGATGGGTGAAATGTGATGTAGTGGAGGTGGTTCTACATACACGTGTGCAGTATGTCATCCTGTACATTTTTACATATACCTGGAGAATGTTGTCCAAGTATGATGAAACTTGGTATTAACATTATTTAGCATTAAGTTAAGATGTGTGTTTATAGTGGATCTGGGGATATAATGGTGTGTTTGTGTAGCTGTATATCACTTCTGGAAGATCGCGTATTATATTCTGTCAAAACTTGGTATTAACATTATTTTGAATACGTTTTTAGGAGCAACAGATTGTGGGGGAAAATGGAGGTGTCATTCTGTCTGTCAATCCATATGTCGCGTTTTACATCTATGTTGAAGTTCTTGTAGAATATTTAAAATATCACAAAGGGTTATATCTGTTTCACACACTATGGTGTTAAAATGTATTCACAGTATTTTCTTCAGCAAATTACAGTGTCAGATTTCTTTTGAGAAATCGTAGTACAGCAACTCTTTTTGGCAATGATATACCCCATTCACACTTGTGATTTAAGGCAGCCCAGGGCAACCTCAGGTCACCTCCAAGTATCCACCACTTTTGTCTTTGGAAAATAAACACAGACTCTTAGATCATTATATATTCCGCTAAAAAAGAAAGCGTCTGAATAACGCATTTTCAGCAGCTTTACAAAATACTTAAACGGTGGGAAAAACAAGGTGGAGAAAAAACAGTCAACATTATAGTGTATAGCGATATCCTCCAGTGGATCGCCTTTGAAAATAACCCCATGCTCTCTTGTGCTGATAGAGTCATAATAAACTGACATAATTATACAGAGATCATTTCCCCATTGACTGGAACTGCTCTGAATTTGAAGGGTTGTGTGTTTGAGTAATAAACTAAACACAGACATTTTTCAAATAATATGCACCAGGGATTTGAATACCGAATCACTGTGTTTCATTCCTTTTATGAAGAATCCCACCAGGGCGAATACCAAAGGAAACTCTACAGAGACCTGCTAAAAAACTACAATCGCCTGGAGCGGCCTGTGCTGAACGACTCCCAGCCACTGCTTGTAGAATTGGGGATGACCTTGCTGCAAATTATTGATGTGGTAAGTCAGGAGAAATCCTTCTTTTTTTTAGATATTAATCTGTGTGCTGTACAGATTGCTGAAAAAGTGCTTTTTAAGTCTTAAATTATTTTTTCAAATCCATTTACTTTTTTAGATATCCGCTGTTATGCTTTTTATGTTTTAAAGAATAACCTTGCCAGTAAGACATTCTTCCTCTAAAGCTCTCTTAGGGCCCTGTTTTTAAGAGGGACACATACATTTTTCAGAGAAGAATAAAATAATGCATTAATCCATGTAAAACATTTAGTCTTGAGTTCATGTTTTCTCTGAATTCAAGAATGGTGGTTTAAGGCTTTATAACTAGAGCGATTTTATTTGAAATGCATTCATGGTAAATCAGACCATCCTTAAGTAAGAGCCCGGAGCCACAGCCATATAGCGCTGCATCAGTCGTATTTGGTAATCGCCAAACTAAGTCATATAATATTGGACCGCTGCCAGACTGAGTGCTGATACTGATTGCTATGGTGACTGCCTCTTCCAGAACTATCCTAATTGTAATAAACTGACAATCATTTTCTTTCCTCACAGAACATTCAATCTCTGTCATTGTTAATAGTGGAGTCAAAATCCATTACTTCTAAACAATTGCCAGTTAATTTAAATAATGTCCTATGTTCCCTAACTTGATCTTACCTGACATTTCCCTATGTATGACAGTTTCTGATGTACAACATGTTTTATAACTGTAGTGATACTTAATTTCCTTTACCTTCATAAAAAGTGCTTTAATTCTACTGTGTTTTCCCATGAATGAAAGTTAAGCATTTTGTTACTATATAATTCCTGCTTTATGTTCTTGTTGTATAGAGTAACATTAAAAGGGAACACATTTCCTCTGAATTGCCTGTCATCTCTCTCATGCATCGATTTTAAAATAGGGGCTGCGCATTAGCCTGGTACATGAAGGACGTCGAAGGGTTAAAACAGTGTATGGAGTTCTGGGGACTTAAGTCACACCCTTCAAAACTTTTCTGTCTTCTTGTACACTATGTACACTTATTTTCCTAGTATGTTTTACTTAAGCAATACAGAAGACTTCATAGTACTAAACCACCCTGTACAGTGTTTATTTGTCCAACCAGCCTCATCCTTGGGATGCTTTGTGTTTCATACAAAGTTTTTATTGCTGTACTAATACCTCTACTGAAGCTGCATGCAGTGATGACCCCTTGATTTGTCACACAACCCAGCATGAGTGCTGGTACATCAAAATCTTCAGCATGCTGGCAACTGTTTCCTTAGTAATTTCACTGCAATAAAGGCTGTCTTACACACACACCTCTCCTGCTGCGCAACTGCCTATCAACGCAGTCACCACTGATTTCCACAGGTGCTTAGAATCTCTGTAGACAGTGGGCATCTGGCTATACTTTACTCCACTGGACCAGGATAAAATATTCCTCCACATTTGTGTTCTTGAGTCAGATCATCACTCCAGCAGTACAAAGCCTCTCAACCTAGAGGGGGCCTTGCATGTCACTTTCACTAATCTCACGCCACCAGCTGTCACATCTGTTAGAGTGCAGCCTTTCCTGAACATAATGTATAAAAATGTGTTTGTATTTAAAGTATATGTGTTCTCTAGTTAATTTGCTCAGTGGTGTGTGGCTTATCAAAGTTTCTTTTAAATGTACAATAAGTATTGCATAATCTGCATCAAGGGACCAGTGATTGGGCTAGATTTTGGATTATGTGTAGTTGAGAGCTAATATTTTGTGATTCTTCCTAAAACACTTCCAGGCATTTCCATATGCGGTACCAAGAGTCTGAGATGATAAGGTGGGGGATTTCACAAAATTTTGTTTATTTGGTGTGGAATAAATTCAAGGGAGCCTGTATAAATAAATTTTGCTATTTCTGTGTTTCCTTTGCAATAGTTTGTTTTTCCTGTTAGCAAAAACCACATTCTTCACTGGTAAATGCTTAGCGAATTCAGATATTTTAAATGTACTATACATAGGATTTTTTTTTCATGAAATCTATTTATTTTTATAAAATATAATCATACATTCTTAAATGAAATATAAATATACTAGGATAGGCATAAATGTGGGGTGGTGCATAGAGCCATCACCTGTATCTGTGGCCATGCTATTCGTTATTCATTTATTTGGGTGCGTCAAACTGGAAATGGGCGGGACAAAATCAGAAGTTGTTTAAAACTCTTTTTTTTTTTACCCTTATTTGCACTGGGCTATTCATTTTTTATTTTCAATGACATTATGTCCCTTTAAATTGTTTCGAGTCGACATAATTTCTTAATAAAACAAAGAGCCCTGACAATAAGCAACAGAACCACAATAAGCACTAACTGGGTGTGCAGAGTCATATTCCCGGTACCTCTACTTAAAAATCTCATAAAATGCTTTCTTTTTAAATTCTCAACACAGCTGTATCAAGTCTGCAAGTTCTTGCGATCGCGCTAAAGAGAGACAGTCCGCTGCCATGTTTGTAGCCTACTTTAAATTACTTTAGGATTTCAGCTTAAGTGATTTTATAGTAAGATGACACTGCAGGCTACAACTCTATTGTCGTTTTTTATACACAAATAAGCTTACTTGATTTGAACGATACAAGCAACTTCTTACACTACTTGGTTTGATCAAATGAGTAGTACACAACAAAGTATGAAAGCTGAACATTAGTTTCAACAAAGAACAACAACTTTTTAATGAACAAAAATTACTGTAGCCTACTTCAATATGAACATTAGCCTGCTATATTATATTAAACCAAAACAATAAAAAATAATAATCATCTGGTTCTGTCTTGCCTTTTTCAATTAATGTAATTGAATTAATGAGAATAAAAAACATACTAAGATAACAACTACCTAGCCTAAGTTTAATTAATCGTTTTTGTAATCTACCAGTGGCTTCTGTTGCAGAGACATCGCTGATAATAGTGCAGGTGGTGGGTTAAACCAATGTTCGTATTGGGGTGCGTATTTTTTTTTTCAATCAATGTCGTCCTTCTGGAGTCCTCTAAATGTCTTCAATTTGTTTGTTTTTTAAACCATTTAAATGTAAAACCATAACAAAACACGTATACAGGCTTTTAAAAATGTTCTTATTTGTCCTGCGGTTGCTTTTAATGAATTTTTACTACTACTTTGTATATGATGTATACTACATGAATGTAAACATCTAACACTAGTATGTGAAATACTCTTTCAAATAAAAGTGTTATGATTTTGAATGTGCGGTTCTTAAGGATGGTATTATTGTCAATTCTTTCTTTCTTTACAAATTAAGCACTGGTGCAAAAAAATATCTCCGTATGCGTGCAAGCAAAATTTATACACTTGCAGTTTTGTCCAGTTTACTGCACTTTCTACAAAGATCTACAAAAACAATGAACTGTTTACAGTAACCAGTAACAACAAAGTGG
Source organism: Polyodon spathula (assembly GCF_017654505.1). Lineage (NCBI taxonomy): Eukaryota > Metazoa > Chordata > Actinopteri > Acipenseriformes > Polyodontidae > Polyodon > Polyodon spathula. The sequence continues at coordinate 27,871,757 of NC_054535.1, read as the reverse complement.
AATGAGCGATAATGTATTTCTTTGTTTTTGTGAAACGATTACAATGCAGAGAAAGCAGCACCAATATAAAAAAAAAAGACACAATCAAAACTATTTATTATAAGGAGCTATACTAGTAGATCATCGTAAGAAATTATTAGTTGAACTTATTATTTACAAATGTCTTATTTCACAATCAGACAGCTAGTGAAATCAAAATGTAGCGATCAAAAGATTTAATAATTTAAAAAATCTGCAATGAATTTTCTGAGGCAAGCTTAGGCAAAGCAGAGAAATGCTGCCTTTTTAAAATAAATATAAACCATTTAGATTTTGGGGTAAAAGGAACAGCACTGCAAGCTAAAGAGACTGAAAGCTGTAAACAGACAGTCACGAAGCATCCATAATTGTATTAAACAAACAACATAAAATAACAAAATAAATGTTTTTAAAATCAAATAAACTTTTCTAAAATTTCAAACCTCAGTAAGACAGTGTTTTTCCCCAAGATACATAGAGACAATGGCATCTTGCTAAACTGTTTACAAAAATATTAAATTTATATTTTCACAACATTTGAAAAAAACATTCCTACCCCCTCCAAAAAAATGTTATTTATATTATGACAACACAATTTTTTCTTGACAGGTGAAAGAAATTTATGCACAATTCCAAATTTACTTTTCCCTATAAAAAGTTTTTGAATGACCTTTCAAGTCACGTGATCCTTATCGCATGTTGAGCTGGTGGGCAGGCAAGCCGTTTCTCTGATTCACTTAAAGCGGGTTCAGACCGTAAAAATAGTTTAGTTTGCTTTTATTAAAAAATGGTGAACACTTGTGTAGTCATTGGTTGTTACAGTAGGCACGGACGAGACAACATTTAATTTTATAGGCTGCCGAGGGTCATACAATTGCAGGGAGAAAAAATAAAAGACATAACGCAACGAAGATTAGGCAAGTGGCAGCTAATACGTCAAGGGCAGACCGGAAGGAGTGTAGCTACTTGTCCTCAAGAGTATGTTCACGACATTTCATTTTAGGTTTGTTACTCTTACCGCATTACTGAATAGTAGTTCATAGTAGTTATTTGAAGTTATTATAGTGTTTGGGTCTTTAATTTATGTGTAAATGTAACATGGTATCACAAATAAGATAAAAAAAAAACAACATTGGTAAAAGTTTTAATGACACAAAGGTTGTTTATGATGAACGTCTTCACCTCTCTAACCCATCCACAGATAAACTGGTTGCATAATTCCAGTCCTTTGTAGTATCTCAAATCTTCATGGGAGTATATGGGGTAGGTGTACTAATCATATAATTTATTATGTTCGGAACAAAAGCTTGGCAATAATTGTACATCCTGGTTCCATCTTTGCTCAGAAATACCACACGGATCTTAGAACATAAGAACATAAGAAAGTTTACAAACGAGAGGAGGCCATTTGGCCCATCTTGCTCATTTGGTTGTTAGTAGCTTATTGATCCCAGAATCTCATCAAGCAGCTTCTTGAAGGATCCCAGGGTGTCAGCTTCAACAACATTACTGGGGAGTTGATTCCAGACCCTCACAATTCTCTATGTAAAAAAGTGCCTCCTATTTTCTGTTCTGAATGCCCTTTTGTCTAATCTCCATTTGTGACCCCTGGTCCTTGTTTCTATTTTCAGGCTGAAAAAGTCCCTTGGGTCGACACTGTCAATACCTTTTAGAATTTTGAATGCTTGAATTAGGACGTCACGTAGTCTTCTTTGTTCAAGACTGAACAGATTCAATTCTTTTAGCCTGATTCTTTTCTTGATTACTAATTATATGTATCTTTTCACTGTATCTTTTCTTAGATGATCCATCTAATTTCCTAAAATAGTGAGAAAATGCTGCCGTTTCCGACATTGTTCAATGATGTGTATCGGTAAAATTCGCACATGACCCCACCAACATGGCCGCCATCTCTGTTAAGGACAGTTGCTAGGTGATTTATGACATCATCGAAAATGATCGATATAGTCCTCTCGAATCGATTGAACTGAAGCATTGACTCAAACCAACTCCACCTTCTTCCCCACATCGATTGGCTGCCAGTATCACAGACTGCAGAGGGAGGCGTGGTTTGTGCATATCCGAATACGAAGGCATAATACCTCAGTAGTGACGTTATAAAGTGATAATTCTTCTAGAGGAAAATATACTTGAACTTTGACCCATTCTAGTCCTCGAGACCATCACTTTCAATTCAAACACAAAATGTCTCATTTTCTCACTTGACAACATCCACAGGACAGAAATATTCATTAATGATCAACAAAATGAGAATACATAAAAAAAGGAAAAATTATGTAAACATAATACATTCATATCTCAGAGAAACTGGAGAGGAATGGGAAATTAAAACAAGGTAAAGGCAATCATCCAAATAAAGCTGAAGCACTAACGGATAACGACATAGGAGATCTATACAGTACATTTAAAAAACAAACAAAAAAAAACTGTACTGCTGAACCTCATCTTCTTTTATATTAGCATCACCAAGGTATCCATGTAATACAAAAAATAATAGATGTGCCTCTTCATGGAGTTACAGGAAAACAATTCCATCTCAGGTTTCTATGACAGTTTGTAGATTACTCGACCTTCGGTCTCGTGATTTATGATGTCACAGAAACCCTAGATGGAATTATTTTCCTGTAACTCACTGAAGCCTATCAGAGAGAGAGAGAGAGAGAGAGCAAGAGACGACTTTTAAGGGTCCTTTATTGAAAACATTTTGAAAAAACAAATAAAATAATTAATTCACAATAACATCCTTTTTTTAAAAAAAAAGATAAACAAGGTTATATATAAAACAGATATAAAAACATATATATATATATATATATATATATATATATAAATTATATATATATATTTATTTCCCCAATTAGATAAATCTGTATATACATACACATCCAGATTATTTCACACAAAAAACTGTAGCTCTCCCTCCTCCCCCAGCACACACAATCCCTCATTCACACACCAACGCTGCTGAAAACTCTGTAAGTCATGGACTAAAGAAAAATAAGCAAAATCAATTTGAATTCTTGTTTTCAACAACAATTTCAACATTAACTCAGCGTTATAAATTCCCGACCCCTGCAGCTTGTTTTTCCTGGTTTTCCAGATTGATAATTTTCCTTGCCCAAATATAAAATTAATTAAAGCACTTTTAAATTGTGTCTTGTGACTGTAAGGAAAATTAAAAATGAATAATTCTTTAGTAAAAATCACATTTAAAGAAATTGGCAATTCAGCAATAGCATTAAACAAGGGGTCCAGCCTTCTGCAGTCAGTAAAAAGATGAAACAGTGTTTCTTCCTCTCCACAAAAAACACAGTCTTTACTAACCACAGGGTCAATACGGTGGACGTGGCGCCCAGTGGCTATGATGCCATGAAGAATGCACCACTGTAGATCTCCTGAACGCTTAGGCAAAGGTGGTTTATACAAAGACCTCTAGGCCGGAGCAGTACTACCTACACAATCCACATGAGCTCTCCACCTGGTATCAGGCAGTGTCTTTAACGCATTTACATGGCACACCTTAACACAGAGTGTGTACAGCTCCTTTTTTCCAGAAGAGTGTGCAGGAAGCTGTTGCAGCCTCTCAATACTGTACAGACCTTCCCCAAGGTTTTCAGGAACAGCTGGGAACACTAAAAAGGAAGGGCAAGCCAACTCTTGCTCATCAGTGCCTCCCAGAGCCTGGTTCAACATCTCTGTAACCCAAGGGGATAAAGAGTCTCTGAGCTTTTTCAAAAGATTCTCTAGTACTCTGAGTGAGTGAATTCCCAGCTGTTTGGTCATGCTTTCCACCTCTCTCCACCTCCCAATGCTCACCTGCAGTAAATCTTTTAGTTTTGTAATGCCCCCTTTTGCAAAACTAGAGCACAACGCCCCAGATTGGAAACCATCTGCAGGGAACAAGGAGTTAAAAAATAAAGGCTCCTCTAGCAATGCTCCTACGGTCAAATAATCCTCCAGTCTCTCCACCTTCACCATTCGCCAGGCATTGAGCATGTTCTTATAAAAGTCTGGGAGTTCATTGGTGTCTGGCTGAGATAGATTTATTAAAAACAATTGCCAATTCCAGCCCAGTTCCCTCACTCTGTGCAGGAAAGAGAAGGCGATGTTTCTCCAGCTTAGCTTTGGTAAAAACAGCAAACGCTGCACTGCTTGCAACCGGAAAGTAGCCACACGACTGCATACATCCACTAACCCTTGACCCCCTTCACCAGGGGGCAGGTACAAGACAGCTGGCTTTAGCCAATGATGGCCACTCCAAAGAAACTCCAATAGCACTTTTTGTATCTCATTTATCAGCCCTGAGGGAGGATCCAGGCACACCAGCCTGTTCCACAGCATGGAGGCCACCAGATTGTTGATCACAAGAACTCTTCCCTTGTATGACAACTGAAGTATCAGCCACCGCCAACGCTGCAGCCTTCCCTTAACCTTTTCTGCTAAATCCTCCCATTTCTTGGATTCATACTGTCGTTCTCCCAAGTAGTCTCCCAGAACCTTGATCCCAGTCTTCCCCAAGCTCAATAGCTGAGGGAGCGTTGGGGGGCCGGCTCCACACCACTCCCCTGACAGGAACGTGCTGCACTTGCCCCAGTTCACCTTGGCCGATGAGGCTTTCTGAAAAATGTCCAAACTGTCTCTCAGTGCTGACACATCAGCATGACTGGTGATAAAGACATTAATGTCATCAGCATAGGCAGACAGTTTGACTGGAGGAGCATTAGGTGTAAAAAGTATTCTCAGACCAGCCAGCTTTCTCCTAAGATGACAAAGCAGAGGTTCAATAGAGAGAGCATATAACATGCCTGATAGGGAACATCCCTGGCGAATCCCTCTACACCTAAAATGGACAGCTCAAGCTATTATTCATTTTCAAAACACTAAAACATTTTATACAACAGGGAAATAAAAGAAATGAAATTAGGACTAAAACCAAAAGATTGTAATGTTTTAACAAGATATTTGTGATCCACCCTAAAATGCTTTTTCTTGATCTAGAGAAATAATCCCCAAATCAAGATTAAAAAGATTACTAGCAGTTAAAAAGTCTCGGATTAGAAAGATATTATCAAATATTGTCCTTCCAGGAATGCAATATGACTGGTCTTTATGAATCACGGTGTGAATGCATTCCCTCAGTCTATTGGCCAGGGCTTTTGAAGATATTTTATAATCTGAACATAAAAGTGAGACGGGGCGCCAATTTTTTAGTTCTTTTAAATCTCCTTTTTTGGCAACAGTGTAATCACAGCCCGACGACAGCTCAGAGGCAGCTCTCCTTCTCTAATGCACTCTTGTAAAACCCGGAAAAGGTCTTCCCCAATCACTGGCCAGAGCTTTTTATAAAACTCTGCCTGAAGGCCATCAATCCCAGGGGCTTTTCCTGGTGACACCTGAGTGACTGCCTCCGTCAGCTCATGCATTGTCAAACAGGCTTCTAGGGGACGCTGTTCTTCTTGAGATAAGCTGGGCAGGTTCTGGTGCAGTAAAGTGATTTGCTCCTCATCACAGGGCTCGGCACTAAACAGCTGGGTGTAGAAAAACACAGCTGCTCTATTAATATCTTCTTTACTGTGCACCTCCTTCCCGCAGGGCAGACGCACATAAAACAGCTGCTTACTCTCCAGCACCTTCTTCTCTAAATTGAAAAATAATTTGGTGGGTGCGTCCATGTCCTTTAGCTGCGTGAAACGAGAGCGGATGAGGGACCCCTTCACTCTTTCCTCCAGTAGGCTGCTCAGAGTTTCTCTTTTCTCTCTCAGAGACTGGAAGATGTTTTCCTCACTATCGAGAGTGATTTTTGTTTCTATTCTCAATATATCTCTCTCAAGCTCTTCAACTGTCTGGTTCAAAACCCTGGTTGTATTTAAAGTATATTGCTGACAGAAAATTTTAATTTGTATTTTTCCAATGTCCCACCACTGTCGTATACTACTATATTTCATACTCTGCTGCCTCCAGGAGACCCAAAATGCTTTAAAAAGATCTAAGAACTGCTTGTCTTCCAATAATTTAGTATTAAAATGCCAGTTTGACTTTGAGGGAGCAGCAAAAGGCAGGCAAATAATAAGTAACACACAGTGGTGATCAGACAGCATAGTGGGAATGATATTGCTCTTAAAAATCTGATTAAGATTTTATTTAGTGCAGTACAATCTATCTAGTCACGCTTTTGATATCTGATTATTATTATTGATTTTAACTCAAGTGTACTGCTTTACTTTGGGATATAAATTCCTCCAGACATCAACCAGGCTTTGAACTTTTAAAACAGCAGACAATTCTTTTGAAGACTGGGGATGTGGCTCTTCATGATTCCTATCCATAATAAAATATTCTGTGCAATTAAAATCACCCCCCACTAAAATCATATGTGCAGGATTACAATTAGATAAAACCTGATTTAATTTTTTTTGGTGCATATAAATTGATAAAAACAATCTTAGTTAAAAAACATTTCTATTTTTAAAAGGCGCCCTTGGATTTCCTCACTAACTGATAAAATATCTATTTGCAGCCCTGGGGAGAACAGCACAGCTACTCCAACACTGACATTAGAACCGTGACTTAAGACGCCCCGCCCCTTCCATTCGTTCAGCCACTCACTCTCATTCACACTGTATGTATGCGTTTCCTGTAAAAACATCACATTCACTCTCTTCTGTGTGATAAAATGAAATAAATGTGCTCTTTTATTGACACTCCTACAACCATTTACATTAAAAGTAGCTATCTGAATTTGTTCCATAGGAAACAAAGAAAGCAAAAACAAAAACAAAGTAAAAACTATATGAAAATGTCTTATTAAATAATCCATTACTATGTCTTCGGTTTGTTATCATTCAACAGTTTTCTTGCAGAGACTATTACTTTTTTTAAACGATACCGTTTCTTTTGGTCTAGCTCCTCTAACGTAGCTTTTCTCATGGCTATTTTTACAGAGTAGATAAACAGCTGGATATTAGGAAAGAACTGTGTTAAATCAGTTCCCCTTTTCCCTTTGGTTTTATCTAAAAACGCTGATATTGTATCAACTGGATATATTTTACTCTTACCAGACGGATTGGGCAGAACATCATAGAGCAGCACCGAGGAGTCAGAGAGCTCTCCTCCATCATCCATCTCTGATATCACCGACTCCTCTTCAGATTCTTCAGCGTCATCCACAGCTACTGTATCCGGCAACAGGTCCTCTGATCTGGAGGCTGTCTCAGTGCTGGACTGAACTGCAGCGCTGCTGTTACCCTTCTCCCTTGAACGTGGGGTTATCGCAGGTTTACACTGAGATCCAGCTTTACCTTGATCTCCTGTCCCAGAGATCTGAGCTGCAGCAACACCGCTGCCCTGAGGGAGCGTCTCAGAGTTCCAGACAGACTGCCCTTCTTCAGCTACCTTTCCTGGGGTGGCCACACGTCTTTTCCTCTTTTTTCAACAAGTTGAAAACCTGTGTCATCTGGGGTATTCACTGTTTCAACTCTTGTTTCTTTATTGTTTTCTTTGACCTCCGCACCGATCCCTGCTTCAGTCGAGGCGCCAGCTCGGGTCTCACTGTCTGCGCTGGCGGCTGCATTTGCTGCTCAGCCCCCGGTGCTGTCTCAGAGACTCCGTCCTCCCCACTTGCTGGCTCTCTTGCCTTATGGTACTCAGTATTATTATTTTTTTGAGGGCAATACCTTCTAAGGTGTCCTTGTCCTCCACAATGAAAACATTTCATTGATTCTGTGCTGGCAAATATAACATAATTACTACCGTCAATACTGAAAGTCCACGCAACTTCAACAGGCGAATTGGGTCATTCAATAATACAAAAACTTGTCTCCGAAAAGACATGACATGCTTAACATCTGGGTTTTTACACCCGAGTAAAATAGGTTTAATTGGGGACATTGTTTTTCCATATCTTAGTAGCTCATTAATAATCAACTCATCTTTAATGAAAGGCGGGACATTTGAAAGGATAACTTTAGTGACAGGGGAAGCTAAAGGTAAAACGCTGACAAAACTTTCTTTGATATACAAACCTTCTTCAACAATCCTGTTCACTAACAGTTCACTACTAAGAAAAACAACGATGCCTTTATTCATTCTTGCAGCAGTTTATATTTCCATACCCTATTTTCTCCCCGACAGCTAACAAACACTCCTCCACTGTTACTGAACTGTCTGGAATACATTTAAATCCGTGCCTGCGGGTCAGTGACCCAAAACTTCCCGATTTGGAACCCATGGCGGCTCCAAACCAGGAGAAAAAACTCAAATAATACAAATAAATAAATAAAACTAAACGTGTACAAAATTAATGTAACTTCAGTAAAAGTTTTACTCACTCACAGTGCACACCACTTGTTCTACACAAGCCCCTCCCACGATCCCACAGTCCTCAGCGAGAGCGAGAGAGAGAGAGAGAGAGAGAGAGAGAGAGAGAGAGAGAGAGAAACAGATGGGCTTCAGTGAGTTAGAGGAATATATGTATAATATAATGAGGCATATTAATGAGGCATTTCATCTTTATAATACTGAAATAGAAAAAGAAACAGGGCAAGGCATTTGGTTCAGGGCTGCAGGCCATGATGTGGTTGACCGGGTTTCATTTACCCAGAGTTAGACTTTGTCAGCAGTGAAATTGGGAGTGCTTGACTACATTCTAATTAGTTGACAGTTCAGGACAGCTGCCAGTGTATTATTAAGTAGGTCTAGGGAATTAGGTCTTATGAAAATATAGAAATAGCAAATGCTAAAATGGCTTTAAACTTAAAAATATGGCGACAATATAACATTACAGTTCTCGTACCAGTCACCCTCCAGATTAGAATGCTTTTTTAAAATTGGATCATTTTTCATCTACACTGTTGACAGGTACTGTTAGAACGCTTTGAAACCTGAAAAGTTCAGCCGACTCCTGAATCCAGTTGTGTATATTATAGGATAACATAACTTTGTGCCTCTGCCAATCATTTTTCGAAGTTCTACTGTTTCTTAGACTAAAACACTGGTATGATAATGGGCCTCCTGGATGATTTCTGAAGCATTTTCTGTCTGTCAGATTGTCCTTTCCTTTTTTGAAGAAGGTTGTCAGTAATACAATCAGGACACGTGAAACGTATGCACTGATGTTATGAAAAAGTGAGTTTGCTGAATAGTTACACTTTTCAATAGTCTAAAGATGCCATCTAATATAATGGCTTGTAAAACATTTTAACAGGTTAATTTAATAGTTTCTCACTTGTACAATTTTTCGAGCTCCTGGGTGGAAAGAGGCGATTGGCTAGACAGTGGGATTGGAAGATGTGCTCTGACATTCGGGAGGAAAACTGATGGGCACTATTGTAGTTAAGTATTAAGGACCAAGCATTTTTCAGTGGGATGTTCCCCCAGGACCATTTTTATTTTGGCTGTATTTGACAGTATTCCTGTTGAAATTCGCAAGAAAATCTATTGTTTACAGTAGCATCTTGGAATTGGTGTCCTTTTTTCAGAACATTATAAAGTATGGTACTTCAGAAACCATCAAAACCTTTTGCTTTTTTTTTTTAACACAAGACTGTATATTGTATATATTTGTTTTTTTAAATTTTTTATTATTATGTATTCTGCTTAGATATACATGTATAGTTTATTTCTCAATATATAGTTAATATAAAGTGCAAAGCTTCCTCCATATATATTCAACTGCTCCCACCTACAACTTCACAATATGGTTTGATAAGTACTCATCGTGTACTGCAGTAAAACTTTCACCATCCAGGGTGAAAAGAACATTTTCTTCCAAGCAGCTTATAAATCATTCAATACGAATGACAGTCCTAATTAAAACGATTCAGCTATTTAAAATACACGTATCTAAGTATCACAAATCTACTAATTCCCTTTACAGGTATATATTTTATGTTGTATTTGTTCCAGTTTTGAGTGTGTCTAAAATGCTGAGTAATTTTGACTATAAAGTTGCCACAAGAAAGGGACGATAAGATTTCTTTGCAATCCTTGCTCGGCACCCATTTAGGTAAATCCAAACCCAGATCTCAAAATAGAAACAGAGGAGGAAACGTTATGATTACAGTCTGACCTTAAAAAAGGTGGCCTTGTGTTGTATGACCTTAGAAAAGCTGGCAGAGCAGCATAATTCAATTTGCAAAATGGTATAAACCAAAAATAATGAAGGGACATACTGTAATTAAAGCCCTTTAGTCTTGACAAACAAGATAAGTCTTGTTCTAAAATATGGTCAGCAGCTAATGCGTCGACAGGTAAACTCATTACAATAGACATGTACGTTGATGTATAATGGTGCATGCCAGGTGGCCAGGCATAAACAATTAGCATGTCAAGATGATGTTTTTTCAGGTGTCATCTGATGTCTTGGACAAGGAAAACTGTCATCTATGGAATACCCCAGAAAATGTTGCTAATTTCTGTTGATTCTGTTTATAGAAAACTGGAAACTGACAGCCCAAAGATGTAGACATGGTGTATTTACAATTGGGGAAGGAAAACACAAACTTCCCTACAGTACTGTAATATATTACCAGTGTGTATTGGTTTATAACACTAACATTGGTATGTCGTATTACTAAGAATGCAGTGTCAGAGTAGTGTCACTTAGGCAAGCAGCAATTACCCCCCCCCCCCCCTCGGCATGACAATGCACCTCAAGAACTAATAAGGACAAGAGACAGAAATCAAAAGCTTTACCTTGAGTATCAATTTTGGACATGTAAACCTGACAATTGTTGTTCTTCTTTTGTTTCTAGTCTCTAACAGAAAATATAATTGTTTCTTTTAAGAACCGACATTTTTATTTGAACTCAACCTATTGAAACAGAAAAATTCAATATTTTGTTTTTTGTGTGCCATAAATTGTATAGTGAAACCGAAAGTGATGTGGTGCAATGTTAAACGTTGGAATAAAGCTGCAATAAAATATTAATCTTATTCTTAAAGAAAATGTTGCTTTTCCTTACAGAAGTTAAGAAAATACCATTTGGATAATAACACATTATGCTGGTCACATTGCAGTGCTCACGATACTGCAGCACACTATTTAAAAGGCTGTACTACTGCTGTACTGGGGACGTGTGGGTCCCGTGTGGCTCATCCAGTTTAAGAGCTGTTGCTGGGAGCCCAGGATGAGGCATACAACTTGGACTTGTGCCGGTTCACGTCCAGGCTGTGCAAAGAGGTCGAAGTTTGCTGGGGACTACGAACTGGGCGTCATATTGGCCCAGGGTGGGGGATCGGAAACCGGTTCTGGCTTTAGGCTTGTGAGATCAGACGATGCTCACAGACCCTCAGAACATCTATGCTGTTTGAGGACACACTGTGGCGAGGAGAAAAAACATAATTGGACATTCCAAATTGGAGGAAAATAAATAAAATAATAATTAGTCACTCTAAACTAAAAAAAGGGCTCTGTTGGATCAATAACTTAGATATGGTACTATTCAATAAACAGGTGCTGAATAAATGGACCGCAAAGGTTTAAAGGACATTACTATCTGGTAGTTCATTGCAGCTGGAAGATAAGACCTAAGTGCCATAGTTGGTAAGTAAAGATAAACTACAACAGCAATTTGAGCCTGGTAAATTGTGCCTTTATTGTTTTTGTAAACATTTTACATGTTGTTTTTTCCTTCAGTTTCACCTTTTTAAAGCCAGACATTGTACTATGTTGTACTGTCCTACAATGGAGTGTCCTGCTTAGTGGATAAAAGTTCCAAAATTTCTAATCAAGTAGTGTGTAAGGCTTAATATGCATTTTCAGTGTTGTAATGAGATTTGTTTCTGTTTTTTTAAGGATGAAAAGAATCAAGTGCTGATGACAAATGCTTGGTTGCAGTTGGTAAGCTCCTTTTTATTTCCTTATAGTTAATTTGAAAGTATTATAATCCAGTTATTCAAAAACTTTTCATGATACTACTTTTTCCATATTAATGTGTGCTTCACTGGTTTTTATTGTGTTCTTTATTATAAGGGAACATAATGGAACATAATAAAGTTCTACGAAAGCAAGCCATGCTCAGTGTGGTGTTGCATTTAAACTTTTCCTTCATAATATATATTTTTTTTGTCTGCATATCGATGATTGATGTTTAACAATTAATAGATTTCTCTGAGATAGTTGCAATAGATTGTACCAAGCTGCAAACAGTGAATATTTATTACTACCTACATTTTTGGCTAGGCTTTTCCTTGATATGCTATTATCACATTCATTATGCAGTAATATGGTAAAGACTATAAATGCTTTTCTGTTCAGAAACTGTACCGTATTCCAGCAATTGGAATGGTGTACTTAGCTCATCAAAGGATATTCACTGTTTGCGTGTGCGTGTGTGTGTTAGACCCCCAATTTGTCGCCGTCAGTCGGAGTCCTCAGTCAAATTTCACTGGAGTCAGTTGCCGCCAAGATTTTAATTAGTTAGCTGCCATCGCAGTCAGATATTTCTGACTGACAGTGAATGCAGATATCGTTCTTCTTAGGGTTGGTTCATACTTCTGTTGCAGATAAATGTGATATGTCAGGCACATGCAGCTATAAAAACAGTACAGCTTCACTGTTTGCTGTACGAAGGACTCATTGTGTTGCAGCCTTTTTAACTGACCAGCTGTTGCACTTTAAATACAGAATGGATAGGCGTAATTGGACAAATTGACATTTTATCAGATGCGATGAATTTGTACCTATCTGAAAGGGAGAATTTTATACATTAACTAGGTAGATGCGTGCAAGACATTTTTAGAATGACAGGTGAAAGGTTTGACGCTCTGTTAAACAGAGTGGGACCATTACTTCAATGCAAAAATACACAGCGATGCAGCGATACCTGCAGAAAGACCTGCAGTCACACTGCACAGAGCAACTGGCAACTCCCAGCAAAGTGTGGTCGCAAGCTTCTGACTCCACTCTTTATTTCAGGGTTTTCTTTATCTTCACAAATCTGTCACACAGTTTTCACCATCAGGCTTTACATTCTCTCCAGTCCTTTAAAATTTTTATTAAAAAATCTAATTGTGGAGTAAGTCAAATTTTTACCAGTTACAACTGACTTTCAGAAAAGTCAGTTGTATTTTGTGTTTAAGGACACAGATGTTTTGAACTCCTGTAAGTGGATTGTTCATGTACTGGGCTTCTACATGTAGACAACTTTGAATTAATCAAGAAAATCACAGACTCATTGAGATCATCAGCAAATGGACAAACAGCTTGTATGAACAAGTTGAATGCTACTTGACTGGAATTTTGCCTCAGCTTTTATAGAACGTTTTCTCTGCTTCATGATTCAGAAATCTTAATTAAATATAAACATTAATCTGCCTTGACAGCTCTTCTTTTTAAGTGAACAATATATTCAGAAAAACCTCGGTATCGAGAGAGAGAGAGAGAGAGAGAGAGAGAGAGAGAGAGAGAGAGAGAGACTTTGACTTTTAAGATCCTTTATTTAAACATTCCAAATAACATCCATTAGAATTCAATAAAGGTAAAACACAACAAATGTTAAGATTCCTACTGCCTCAGCAGAATTAAAAAAATCCTAAAATGTATCATGTTCTCCTTAAAAACAGATTTTAAACAAAATGAAAGGATCATAAAAAAACAGATTAAAGCCAAAATAAAAACACTGTAAAATAAATACAATTAAAATTAGAACAAAAACTGGAGCTCCCCCTCCTCACTCACAGCACACAAGGTGTCTCCCACACACCAGCTCTTCTGGAAATCCTCCAGGTTACTGACCAGTTTAAGATACTCAAACTCTACTCAGAACTGGCTGACCACGAGCACCCTGAACTGAACCACTAAACTGGTCAGTCCAAAACCAGAGAGTTGATTTTTCCTTGTCTTTAAAATAGCCAATTTTGCCTGTCCAATTAAAAAATGAATAAGAACACACCTGTTTTTCATTTTAAAACTGTACAGAACCCCAAAAATAAAAAGCTCCTTACTAAAAACAACCCCTAAATTATTCAGGATTCCCTGCAGTAAATTAAAAAGTGGCCGCAGCCTCTCACACTCACTGTAGGCATGAAAGAGAGTTTCCTCTGCTGAGCAAAAAGCGCACTGCTCACTAATACTGGGGTCCACTCTATGGAGAAACCTGCCTGTGGACACAGTGCAGTGTAGAATCTTCCACTGCAGGTCCCCCACTCTCTTGGCGAGGGGCGGCTTGTACAGCACCTCAACACCGGCCTGTGCCCCTCCTCTACAGATAAGTAAGCTCTCCACTTGGAGTCTACTCGACCCCTTAGCCTACTATACTCTGTGGCTTTAACACACAGTTTGTATATATGTTTGCTATTCATTGTATGAAAGACTATTTCCTCCACATTCTGCAATTTAAGCAAAGTCCCTCCATTCTCTCCACCCCCCTCTCCTTCCTCACCTACTGCTGGTGACACAATCATCCCTGGAAATAAGGAAAGCTGTCTCTGCTCTGTGCCTCTGGACAGCTCCTCCCTCAGGACTGCCTTGAGCCGCGGGGAGAGGCAGCCCCTCAACTCACCAATTAGTCTTTCTGCAAGCCTCTCGGAGTGCCAGCCTAGCTGTGCAGTTAGCTGGGAGGCAGTTAGCCAGCAGGAGAGCTCAGCGTTTAACAGGTGGACCGTCATGGTTACACCTGCTTTTAAAAACTGGCTCATTTACTGGTGGAACTTAACTGGAAAGAGTGGATTAAAAAATAGGGGCTCCTCAAACAGGCCCTGCCCTGTCAAGGACTCCACATCCCTTTCCACCCTCACCAACTACCAAGCATTTAAAATACTTTGATAAAAAGGAGGAAGTCCTGCTTTACAAAAACTGATAGTATTTTCCTAACCCCAGCCCCCCAACTCTATTGAGAAGGAAACAGGCCAGCCACTTCCAATGAGCCTCCTTCTCAGTGTACAGGAGTCTCTGAACCGCCACTGCCACCCTGCTGAAAATGCTGACAATCCCCCCCCCCCCCCCCCCCCATATCTAGGGAGGTACAGGACTGTCGGCCTCAAACTGTGTCTCCCACTCCAAAAGAACTCCAGCAGCACTCTCTGGATCTCCTCCACCAGGCCCCCGAGGTGGGTCCAGGAATACCAGCTTGTGCCACATGGTAGAGACCACCAGATTATTAATAGCAAGCACCTGGTCCTTGAAGGACAGTTGGGCCAGCAGTCCCTTCCATCTCTCAGACAGGACAGGAGGGGTGTCCTCATTCCAGCTGCCCGACAGGAAGGTGTCACATTTTGCCCAGTTTACTCTGGCAGAATATGCTCTCTGGAACTCATTTAGAGTCTGCTGCAGTGCTTGGATATTAGCATCCCCACTCAGAAACACAGTCACATCATCTGCGTAGGCAGACATCTTCACTGTGGCAGAGGAGGGTGTGGAGGGCGAGGAGGGGACTGTCCATCCAGCTAACCTGACTCAGCAGGAGCAGCAGGGGCTGTATAACCAGTCAATACAGCATACCAGACAGGGCACAGCCCTGCCTTATACCCCTGCACACTGGGAAGGGCTGACTCAGCCCATTGTTGATCTTTAAAATACAAAAAATGTTGGAATATAAAAGCCGAATATAAGAGATAAAACCAGGGCCGAACCCGAAGGCCTCCAGTGTTTTAAAGAGGTAGCTGTGGTTGACTTTATCGAAACCCTTCTCTTGATCCAGGGAGACTATTCTTACATTAAAATCACAAACATTATTTACAGATAAAAATCTCTAATAAAAAACAAGTTATCCAAAATAGAGGGACCCGGTATACAATATGTTTGGTCCATATGTACCACAGTTCCAATAACTGTTTTTAATCTATTAGCGATTGTTTTTGATAAAATCTTTAAATCTGAACATAAAAGTGACACGGGTCTCCAATTCTTAAGCTGGCAAAGGTCTCCCTTCTTGGGCAGCAGTGTAACCACTGCCCTACGGCAGCTAAGAGGCAGTTCCTTGTGACTGAGGCTCTCTCTCAGAACCTGGAGCAAATCCTTCCCCATTATGTCCCAGAACATATTATAAAATTCAGCTGGCAGTCCATTGATCCTGGGAACCTTTCCGCTGGAGAGCTGCTTGACAGTGGCGGTCATCTCCTGGTGGGTCAGCGGTGCGTCCAGCTGAATCTGTTGTTCCTCACTGAGGCTGGGTAACCCCTGGAGCAGCCGCTCAGTGTCCTCTAGGTTGCACAGGTCTTTATTATAAAGTTCCTTATAAAAACGCACCTCCTCTCTGATGATTTCCTCCTGGGTGTGCAGTTCTTTCCCACCAGGAGTCCTGATACAGCACAGCCGTCTATTGTCTGCTCTCTTCCTTTCCAGGTTGAAGAAACTGGTGGGGGCATCCATGTCTCTCAACTCCATGAATCTGGAACACACAATCGCCCCCTTCACCCTTTCCTTCAGCAAGCTCTCCAACATGAGTTTCTGCTCTTTTAGGTTCTCCAGGGTCTGTTCTTTAAATTCTGAATTTAAACTTTCCTCTAGGAAGAGGATTTTTGACTCCAGCTCTCTCACGGCTGTGTTCAGTGACCTGGTTGCATTTATAGTATATTGTTGACAATACACTATAAATAAAACATTTTATTTGTATTTTGCCATTGTCCCACCACTGTTTTAAATCTTTATATTGTGCTTTTTCTTTTTTCCAGATTATCCAAAAAAGTCTGAATTGTTGTTTGAATTTTACATCTTGTAGTAATTTTACATTGAAATGCCAGTAAGATGCTCTGTGGGGTTCTGATTGAATTATTACTGTAATTAATAGACAGTGGTGGTTGGAGAGACTACTGGGGATGATTAATGCTTTGATGAATTTATTGAAATCATTTTTAGAAGTATAAAACCGGTCTAGTCTCGTTCTATATATGTACAGTTTGTGTGATATTGAGACCAGGTGTATTGTCTTGAACTGGGGTGCAGACATATCCATATGTCAACCAGGTCACTGAACTCTAACATTGCAGCCAATTCTCTAGAGGACTGATTATGTGGTTTATCATTATTTCTATCAATATTAAAATTAACAGTACAATTAAAATCTAGTACCACCACATCGTTATTATTAATATTAAAAAAAGCTTGCTTTAATTTCTTCAAAAATAAAATTCATTTCCCCCCTCTATTGGGGGCATAAATATTAATAAAAACATACACTGTACTGCCCAGCCTAGCTCTTACTTTTAATATCCTCCCTTTCTTGATTTCTTCCATATCTAATAAAACTGCCCCTAGACTGGGTTTAAAAAAGCACGGCTACCCCTGCACTGATACTAACGCCATGACTCATCACGCACAACCCCTTCCACTATGCTCACCACGCCTCCTCATTCTCCTGATCAGAGTGTGTTTCCTGCAGAAACACCACCCCTGCCTGCTTCTGCACTAAAAACTCTACTAGCTATGCCCTCTTAAAAGACTGTCTACAGCCGTTTAGATTAAAAGAAAGAAAAACGCACTTTTCCATCATGGCTAAAAAAAGTAACAGACTAAAACAAGTAATAAAATAAGTTTCATAAAACACAGCCATTTCTAAACAAGAGATTTTGAACCACTGTTAAAATCCTTCTTAATTTTCTGAACAATTTTTTTTAATCTATAACGTTTTGGCTGATCAAATTCTTCTATTGTTGCTTTCCTTGTGATAACGTGAGCGGAGTGGAGAAATAACCTTAAATCAGGGAAAAAACTCTATTTCTACTCCCCTTTTCCCTTTTGTTTCTGTTATAAAATCATTTACCTGCTCAAGCGTGTGTAATTTTTTCTTACTGACGGGTTGGCTTTCAGGGATGTCTGAGATAAGCGAGGAGTCAGAGTGCTCCCCCTCCATCTCTTCCGCTCTGTCCTCTCGCGCGCCCTGAGAATCCACTCCTCCGCAGCTCCCTCCGACTCCTCGACATCAGTCTCTGCCACAGCCATCACTATTTCAGGCTGCTGAGATTCAGCCAGGGGAGAATATTGCACTGCATCCGGCTCACCATCTGCTGTGTTCTCTTCCTCCACATTGGGAGGGATTGATGCCATGTCTGGCACTCACAGTCTCTCTATCTGCACGCGTTCAGAGTTCTGCACTGGCTGCCCTCTGCCATCCAGCAGCTCTGCAGCCTTCTGTTGAAATCTTTTCTTTTTAACTACTACCTTGAATGGTTCTTTACCATTCTCAGTAGTAGGTGTATTTTCCTCCGAACCTGTCAGTGACAGACTAGGGCTGGGTCTCTTTATGCGAGGCCTTGGTGTTGGTGGTTCTGCTACGGTTTCCTTCGGCAACTGGATCGTCTCCTTCTCGCTCAGCATGGGCTCGCTCTGCAGCTGCGATGCAGGAGCCAACTCTTCCTCCCACTCACCCCAACACCCCCGACTTCCTTCCCACCAGCATCGCCCTGATCCTGCCCTGTCTCTGCTTTAGCCTCCCTTCTCAGGCAGGCTTTCCTCTGGTGTCCCTGTTCTCCACAGTAAAAACACCTCACCATCTCAGAACTGACGAACACCACACAATTCGTCCCCTCTACATTAAAATTCCAGGCTACATTTATTACTTGATTTGCCTTCTAAGTGACATGACGTGCCTAACGCTGTTATTTTTGCAACCCAGCGTGATTCCCTTAATTGGGGACACAAGTTTACCATAATGAGACAAATTCTTTCCTAATGGCTCATTTTTTAAAAACGGGGGCACATTAGAAATAATAACTTTCATTACCGGGGTTACTAGAGGGCAAACTTGAACAAATTCACCTTTTACTATAAAGCCTTTCTCTACCAGCTTGTTTACCAGCGACACCTCCAGTAAAAATATTACCAGCACTTTATTCATTCTTGACACTGACCTAATATTTTCAAACCCGATCACCTCTCCTACTGCCAGCAGGCAGTCCTCCACCGAAACCCCGGGGGCAGGCAGGCGACGGACCCCTTGTCAGCGGGTGAGAGCCCCCAGCCCTCCTGAATGAGACCCTATTACGGGATCTCCAAACACACACCACTAACCTATTAACAAACACACACCCCAAAAAGAACAACTAAGTAACTATCAAAACAAACTAACAAAATAAATGAATAAATAAAGTTTTAAATTTCCCGGTCCTACCGCACCGGCGTTCCACCTCTCTGCAAGCCCTTCCCAAAATCCTCCATCAGAGAGAGAGAGAGAGAGAGAGAGAGAGAGAGAGAGAGAGAGAGAGAGAAAATATATATATATATATATATATATATATATATATATATATATATTTTTTTTTTTTTATACAACACCATACAACACCAGCTCTGTTATTCCAACCTGGGTTTAAAATATATTTCCCTCTTAGCATCAAAAGACATTGTTTTCAATAGGCTGGCTTTGTTTCATGTATAGATGTGTTTTAACACAATAGTACTGGATAAAGACTGTTTAGAGAGTTCATGACAAAAGTCTACAGTTGCAGATCCAGTTATTTTCATTTAAATCCAGGCTATAGAAAACATAGTTGAATGTAAGTCTCATTTTAGCATTTTAATTCTTAAACTAAGTTTGAGCTCTCTCTCTGTTTCTAAAAAATCCCCTGTTCAGGCAGGTTTCAGACAACCTCCTCTCTTGCCAAGGTTAGTTTTAATTAAGCTGAAACTCTAGTGTAAGCATTTTTCCAAATGTATCAAATTCTTACTGGATCTAAGAAAACCGCCCCACACTATTTTACCATCTTGTTTCTACTGCCAGGTTTTCATTAATTTCTATATTGAGGTAATGGCCATTACACCATTAACTCCTTTTTTCTGTTATGAAAAAGTACTTTTCGTTAGTTTAATATTAAAAGAGCACTCATTATAGAGACCTTAGATTAAAACTGCTGATGACCAATGAATCTCGCTTCAGTTGCCAAGACTCATTTTCTCTATCTACCCAAGCCTAGTACCGCATTGCTACAAGCAGGCAAAGTCGAGATTACAAATTAATTGTATTCCTTCAGCAAGTATACTGTATACTAAAGTTATCAAATACAGCCTGCATTATATTGTCTTATTTTCAAACTTAACATTTCTTCTGTTATAATAAAACTTTTACACTCGTATTCTGTTTCAATTATTCTAGAGTACTTGTGTTTAGCCTAAGGAATGCTTGCAGATCAAACTTATTTTTCTAATGTGAACCCATTCTTGAGCCAATTAAACTACTTGTTTTTTCTTGCTTTTCATTACACTTACATTAGCTAAATTATTTTATTTCAACTTTTACTCATATTGGCTCCTTTCATAGAGCTTGTTATTCTTTAGCTCACTAGACTGGCATGTTTAAAAGCTTTTTTCTTAGTTCAAAAAGCTACCAGCAGGTCAACCTGACCTTCAATGCAATGCAATCAATTAGAAAAGAGATGTTATGTCTATCTCCTGGTTAATTTACAGGTTTGCCAAAGCTTCAGGTTTGTGAGCATTGCAGTACCCCTTCTTACAACCCACCTGTGCACAGCTTGAGCAGAGCATGTCATCTTGAGCAAAGTAGGAGCTTTACTGTAAAACCATGTACTGTTTATTAAAACAGTCTGGGAACAAAAAAACAAACAAACAAACAAAAAGACAGGTGTTAATTAGATTGGCACCTGTATATTGAATTGGTTTTATAGTGTACAGCGTCCTTAAGGAAAGCAAGAAACCCAGCCTAATATAAAAACCAAGCTCTACAACATCAACTAATGAGTAGATACAACAACCACAAACCATAGAAATTAATTGAAGGATAAAGTCAAGACATTTACTTGTGGCACCAATTAAAAATAATGGATTTGTAATGTATTTTTGTCACAGTTTTTGTTATTTCCAAATGTATTCATATTCATGAAGTAAATAAAAAAAAATTGATTCAAAGATCCTGCATGATTGGCATTTACAGTACCTGTGGTGTGAAGATAAAGAACAGTAGATCCTGAATTAATGCTTTAGAAATCCAAAGAATTTTGACTTGGATGGGCCCAGCATATTTACTAAGCTTTACCATTTTGAGATTCTAAATATAATATATGTTTTAAAAAGGATAACTTTAAAATACTGTACTTCTAAATTTTCAAATGATCAGTGTACATAATAATATCAGGATTAAATCATTGACAGTAACATGAAAGAATTGGATGCTACTGTACCTAGATTTGTTTTTGATGAAGACATATATTAATCTGTTCAATTCTTGTTTACAGTATTGGACTGACATATACCTTACCTGGAATCATTCTGAATACCCAGGAGTTCAAAACCTGCGCTTCCCATCTGACCAGATTTGGGTTCCAGATATTCTTCTGTATAATAGGTGAGTCATGCACAACTATAAAAAAATCCATCATAAAATATGTAGAAATACTTGTGACAAACAGTTACAGTGCCTATAGGAAGCATTCCTAAATAACCTCAACCAATTGCCTTCAGAAGTCACACAATAAGTTAAATGGAGTCCATCTGTGTGCAATAAAAGTGGTTCACATGAATTCAGATTAAATACACCTGTCACAGTTGGGTAGTGTATAAGAACCATGAAGACCAAGGAGCTTTCAAAACAACTCCAGGATAAAGTTATGGAAAGGCACAGATCAGGGGACAGGTATAAAAATATTTCAAAGGCATTGAATATCCCTGGGAGCACAGTCAAGTCGATCATTAAGAAGTGGAAGGTATACGGCACCACCCAGAATCTGCTTAGGGCAGGCCATCCTCCCAAACTGAGCAGCCAGGTAAGAAGGGCATTGGTCAGAGAAGCCAGCAAGAGGCCAATGACAACTCTGAAAGAGCTGGGAGAAACTGTCCATGTATCAACAATAGCTGAGGTACTCCACAAATCTGGCCTGTATGGAAGAGTGGAAAGAAGGACTCCATTTCTGAAAAAAACCCATGTAAAATCCCACTTGGAATTTGCAAAAAAACATGTGGGAGACTCTGAAAAGATGCGGCAAAAGATTCTGTGGTCCGATGAAACAAAAATGGAACTGTTTGGCCTAAATGCAAAACGTTATGTCTGGCGCAAACACAACACAGCACATCACCCAGGTAACACCATCTCTACTGTGAAGCGTGGTGGTGGAAGCCTCATGCTATAGGGGATGTTTTTCATCAGCAGAGACTGGGAAGCTTGTCAGGGTAGAGGGCAAAATGGATGGAGCTAAATACAGGCAAATCCTTGAGGAAAACCTGCTTCAGTCTGCAAAAGACCGAAGACTGGGATGGAGAGTCACCTTTCAGCAGGACAATGACCCCAAGCACACAGTCAAAGTGACACTGGAGTAGCTTAAAAACAAGAAAGTGAATGTCCTAGAGTGGCCCAGTCAAAGCCCGGACTTTGTCCAATTGAGAATGTGGCAAGACTTGAAGATTGATGTCCATCAA